>NW_015172038.1:576787-597822 GCF_001447785.1 Gekko japonicus | reverse complement strand
GACATCCTGGAGTGCGAAGTAAAATGGGCATAGCAAGAGATCATTTCCTCCTGGAGCGCCCTGGAGCTGTGTTCCGGCAGAAACAAGCCCAGGCCCCCCTCGGGGGGGGGGTAATTAAATGCCTGGCTTCCAAGCCTGATCTTCTCCAGGTGCCCCGCTGCCACGGGGCACCTGGAGAAGATCAAGCAGGCAAGTCAGGCATGTCTCCCCACCTCCTCTTCCTTCTCCAGTTAGCCCGCCGCGGTTTGCTGGCTGGAGAAGGAAGAGGAGGCGTGGAGAGATGTCCTCCTTTCCCCAGAGCCTCTCCGCTTTTGTGAATATGTTCCACTATTGATCAGATGCCCGGCTTTATATGAGTATTAGGACTGAATTTTTCCTGTATTACTAGTCTGAAGGCGTGTGAAGGATTTTCCCTACATATACATGATTGAAGTCTTCTGTACATTATCAGCACTTCATGCAGTAGTTTGAACTTTTTGAAGAAGAACCCTCGAAACGAAGATCAAAATCCGGAGTCTTCGTCCAACTACTTGTGAAACTACTTGTGAACTTATGTATACTATGTATGGACTTGCACATTTTATGATATAATCTTGCTTTACTGATATATGTGCTCCCTTGTTATTGTTATTAGTTTTGCTTTTGTTACAATATAATTTCCCTTTGCATGACCTTTGTGCATTCTATGGTCTGCGTTATTTATACAGTGCTTGTTTGCTTACTGTATTTACAGATAGAGCATTTACCACACTTTTTATGTCCTATGATCCTGTGAGGAACTAAATAAGTTTTTTTCCAAAATGTCTGCATGCAGTAATATGTTTTTGATATTATTTTCTCCATCTGAATCCAATCTTGGGTATATTTGCACATCCTGGCAAATTTGAGATCATGTGCCAGTGTTTTCTAACAATCCCAGCTATCTTAGATGCAAGATTAGAATATTGTTGTCAGCGTTTCTCGTTCTGAGTTGCGAAGGGGGGGGGGGGGAATCCATTCGCATGATCTGTGGGCCAGATGCTGCTTCTTTTCTTTTGCTTCTGTACTGCTTTCTTATCAATGACCTTGCAGGTTGCCAGTGTAGTGTCTGGGATGCATGGAACCGTGGGAGCGCTTTCGGTTCCCAGCTGCGGCCTCTAACAGCTTGGGACCCCTTCTCCCGCACGCTGGCCACCTGGAGGCATTGATTGGAGGAAGCGCGAGTCCCCTTTGAGGTATGGACTGACCACAAGAACTTGGAAATGCTAAAAACGCCCCGAAGCCTCAATGCAAAGCAGCACAGGTGGGCTGATTTCTTTTCCAAGTTTCAGTTTACTCTTCACCATTTTCCTGGCTCGGCGACTTCTCTCGGTGACGCCCTGTCCCGCCTACCCCAACATGCCAGCCAAAGGGAGATCATTTTGGATTCGGTGTTCACGCCTTCCCACCTGGGCGGGGCAGTGACAATGCGCAGCCGAACTAGCCTCGCTGCCTTCCCCTCTCCATCATCGAAACCAGATATCCCCCCCCCCGTTGGAAGAAAAGGGGGGGAATCTTGGCACAGCAGATTTGCCTCCGCCTTCACGGAGGGCGACAAGGCCGTGGTAGATGCTGAAGGGTATTTTGAACTGAGATCTGACGGATGCTGGTACCACGGCCATAAACTGTTTGTTCCCCTCTCCCTCACGGGAGAAGTTTTGCAAGCTGTGCACGGTTCTAAGTTATCGGGACATCCTGGCTTCGTAAAGCCCCTGCAGCTTATGCAGCGACAATTCTGGTGGCCGCAAATGCGGAAGGATTTATCTTCGTCAAGTCATGCCAAGTCTGTGCCATGAGTGAACCCCGGCCGGGGAAACCCCCTGGCTTGCTGTAACCACACCCGACTCCTAGCCGGCCTTGGGAGGTGGTTTCCATGGACTTTATTACGGACCTACCTCCCAGTAAATTAATGACTGTCATTTGGGTGCTTGTGGACTTATTTTCTAAACAGGCTCACTTTCTCCCGTTTACATCCCTACCCACGGCGAAAGCCCTAGCCAAAGCTTTCATGTTGCACGTGGTCCGTCTGCATATGCTCCCATCCAAGGTGATATCCGACATGGGGGTCGAACGGGCCATGAGCAGTGCTTACCACCCAGAGACTGACAGACAAACGGAACGGGTTAATCAGACTTTGGAGCAGTATCTTCGCTGTTTCACCAATTATCAACAAGATGATTGGGTGGAGCTGCTAACCCTAGCCGAATTCTGTTACAACAACACATGCCATTCATCCACTGGACTGTCCCCCTTTAAGGCTTTATATGGATACAACAGTCCCCTGGTGCCCTTTTTGGAGGGGCCAAGTGACTTGGGGTCGGGGGATGCTGCTCACTGGTGCCAACGTTTGAAAGACTCGTGGCCACTCATTTGCAAGACTTTAACTGCGGCCAAGGAGGCTTATAAGGCTCAGGCTGACAAGAGGAGGGTGGAGGGTTGGGCTCTGCAGCCTGGAGATTCGGTGTATGTGTCGACTAAAAACATTAAAGTCTTACGCCCTAGTCGGAAACTAGGTTGGAAATACCTTGGTCCCTTCAAGGTGAAAAAAGTGATTAATGATGTTGCGGTGGATATAGATCTTCCTAAGAACTTGAGAAATTTGCATTCTGTATTTCATTTCAGCCTCCTGAAGCGGGATTCAGGGTCAAGCCCCTGGTGATCATCACAACCTGTGCCCCCTCCTATTATGATTGAGGACGAAGAACATTATGAAATCTCCAAAATATTGGACTCTAAAGTGAAACGTGGACGATTGTTTAATTTGGTGGAATGGCTTGCTTTTGGACCCCAGCACCTAGAATGGGTGGAAGTAGGGGATATTAGGGCGCCTAGGCTGCTGCAGAAATTCCACCGGGAGTTCCCAGATAAACCGGGACCCCTCCCAGAATGACCGGGAAATCTCCCGGGCTGGCCGGGAGAAGCTGAGTTTCGAGGGGGCAGAATGTCAGCTATGCTGCCATGATGGGGGGGGGGATCCATTCGCATGATCTGTGGGCCAGATGCTGCTTCTTTACTTTTGCTTCTGTACTGCTTTCTTATCAATAACCTTGCAGGTTGCCAGTGTAGTGTCTGCGATGCATGGAACCATGGGAGTGCTTTCGGTTCCAAGCTGCGGCCTCTAACGGCCTGGGACCCCTTCTCCCGCACGCGGGAGCCTGGCTAATTGGCCTGTCAAAAGGGGGGGTGCATACAAATACCCTATATCCCATTATGCTTGTAGAAACGTTGCCATTCTTAACAGTGACTTTGTTACTGCCTCCATAGCTCTGCAATAAAGTATAACCTTTCTGATAAGCGTGTACTCAGTTGTTGGCTGTAGAACCTGACAATTGTAAGCCCCAAGTAACAGATGTGTCAGGTTTTTGTCCCTTTTTCCTAAAAAGATGACTATGATCAATTTTTCAACCCTGTTTTCAGCTACACTAATAACTTCCTTTGGCTATTCCCTGTTAATAAATTGCTGATGTAAAATCAATATGCCAGCAAATTTGGAAAACATGACAGTGATCACAGGATTGGGAAAGGTCAGTTTACATACCAATCACAAAGAAGGGCAATGCCAAGGAATGTTCAAACTATCGCACAATTGCACTCATATCACACGCTAGCAAGGTCATGCTCAAGATCCTACAAGCTAGGCTTCAACAGTACGTGGATAGAGAACTACCAGAAGTACAAGCTGGGTTTCGAAGAGGTAGAGGAATTAGAGATCAAATTGCCAACATTTGCTGGATTATGGAGAAAGCAAGAGAGTACCAGAAAAACATCTACTTCTGCTTCATTGACTATGCTAAAGCCTTTGACTATGTGGATCAAAACACACTATGGCAAGTCCTTAAAGAGATGGGAGTACCAAATCACCTCACATGTCTCCTGGGAAACCTTGTATAAGGGTCAAGAAGCGACAGTTAGAATCAGATATGGAACAACTCATTGGTTTAGCATGTACCCTGCTTATTTAATTTATATGCAGAGTACATCATGCAAAATGCCGGCCTGGATGAATCACAAACTGGAATTAAGATTGCTGGGGAAAACATCAACAATCTCAGATATGCAGGCGATACCACTCTAATGGCAGAAAGTGGATCTAAAGAGCCTCTTGCTAAGAGTGAAAGAGGAGAGCACAAAAGTTGGCTTGAGACTCAGCATCCAAAAAACTAAGATCATGGCTTCCACCCCATCACTCCTTGGCAAACAGAAGGGGAAGTCATGGAAGCAGTGACAGAATTCACGTTCCTGGCATCCAAGATCACCGCAGATGGTGACTGCAACCATGGCAAACCTAGACAGCATAATAAAAAGTAGAGACATCACCCTGCCAACAAAAGGCCATATGGCCACAGCTAATGTATGGCTGTGAGAGCTGGACCATAAGGAAGGCCAAGTGTCAAAGAATAAATGCTTTCAAATTATGGTGCTGGAGAAGACTCTTGAGAGTCCCTTGGACTGCAAGGAGATAAAATCAGTCAATCCTAAAAGAAACCAACCCTGACTGTTCCCTGGAAGGCCAGACACTGAAGCTGAAGCTCAAATACTCTGGCCACCCAATGAGAAGGGAGCACTCACTGGAGAAGACCCTGATGCTGAGAAAGATTGAAGGGAACAGAAGAAGGGGACGGCAAAGGATGAGATGGTTAGACAGTGTTATTGATGCAATGAACATGAAATTAAGCAAACTCCGGAGGATGAAAGAAGGGCCTGGTGTGATGCGGTCCATGGGGTTGCGAAGAGTCGGAGTCGACTGTGTGACTGAACAACAACAGAAAGTCATGTTAGGGGAACTTTATAGTATTCCAACTGGCTTCCTTTGTGGGAATTTTGCTCTAGGCATTGATAGCATACCCTGTGTTAATTTTTCTCTTTTTTCATATCTATTCTTAGTTAGCCAACTGTTACAGTATTTGGTTAATAGTCTTTTCTGTCCACTCAGTCTGGGTCCTTCATGCCTCATATTTGGCGATCCAGCAGGGTGGCCCTCTCTGGTCAAGTCCTCGAACCAGATTGGTGGCAGGTCTTCCTGTCAAGCCCCATTGAGGGAGCTGGTGCATAGTTGTCCTGTAAGTATCTAGTTTTTCTTACACTTTCATTACTACACAAACAGTTTGGGAATTTACACATATCCTGCACTGAAAATCCCAGTAAGAGCTGGTCTTTAATAATGTATTTTGCTTTGTGCAAGAGGATAAGCAAACTCTGCAGATGGGCCACAGGAAGCCCGTGAAGCTGACAGAGAACTCTCCATACCAGGTGAGTCCATTTGGCAATCTGCATTTCACTGGCTCCAACAGCCAACAGAAAAAAGGAGCCCTTCCAGGGTTTAGAATTAAGATATTCAGTTCAACAATCAAACAGCAAGTGAAAGTTAGGACTGCAACAAACAGGAAGTATTCTGATTTACGACAACTGGCGATTCTGCATCTGGTTTATAATCCACTTTCTCTCTGCTGTGGAGCCGGTTCCATTTTGGCTTGGGATATATGCTTGCATTCCGCATCACACCCACAATTCCGTAATGTTTTCTCTGCATTGCCACCCTTAAGACCAGCACAATTTGCCTTCATTACTTCAACACTTGAACAGAAGAGGGGGGGCATCCAATGCGCCCAGCTGTGAGTTTGCAGCCTGAAGGGAAGGCAAGCCGGAGGGTTCCCTGCCGCCCCTCAATGCAGGTCCCATCAAAAGGCAAGAGGGGACAGGGGGCCATCCTGCACACCCCCAGCTGAGAGGGAGACTTCTGGATTCACAGGGGAGGAACATAAAAGAATCCGCGTCAAGTTGTCTGCTTATTGTTCACCACGGATCAGTAGCGAGGAGGAGCAAATGGTTCGGCACAAAACCAAATCCAGAAGACCTGGGGAAATGCTAGGGTGACCTCGGAGTCAGCATTAGATGGCAATAAAACAATATGCGGAAGGTCAAAACTGACCCGGTGCACAAGAAGACTGGGAGCGGCATGCAGTGCAGAAGGAAATTTGCGTTGCAATGTGGGATTGGTGATACAATGGCGGGAAAGATGAGTGCAGAATTACCCTAAAATAACAGAATTTCATAAACAACTGTCTATACTCAGCTCTTTTTTTTTTTTTTTTGCAGTGGAGAATGTATAAATTTAGACAATATCTGTAAATGAATGCCAGAAAAGCAAGACCACTTTTGATTTATAAACTCTACATGCGGATTATCTAAGCTCACCAAGAAGGGAAACCCTCTCTCCTCTTTTGCACTAAAAGCATATCATGCCTGGAAGGGCTGGGCACTTGTTACATTCAATTTATTTCACTGAATGAAGCAGCAACTGCTGTCTCTTGGGGAACACCCCCTCCCCCAGTCACCAAAAAGTCATCTAAAGTGAGCATTCTCTTATTTCAGAGTGTTGTTAGTGAAAACTGGCATTAACAAACTGTTTGTGTGTCCTCTAGGCATATCTGGCATTTCTGTTCAATCCCCAGAGTGAGATGGGTTAGAGGATTTCATATGGTCTTGCCCCTCCCATCTTTTTCCAGAATAATTTATACAAGATAAAACAAAACTATCCTCGGCTTCAATTGCTAGAATCCGTCAGATTGTGTGAAGGGACCAGGGGATTTGCTACTTCAACCCTTCTGAGACTTTACAGACTGCACTGTACAAACAAAGTATCCATGGACTGTAATGATCTTATAGCCTAGGGAAGATGAGTGCCAGAAAGAGAGAAGGCGTCACCATAGCAATGCCATGGCAGCCCTTAGAGCATAACTACCAGGACAAGAAGTGAGTCCAAGAGTTCTCTTCCACCGTCAGGTGAACAATCAAAACACATCCTGGAGGAGGACAGTAACGACATGTTAGATGGCCCCGAGATGGCAGCAGATGTGAAGCAAGCCTTATCCAAGCAGCCATCCAGCAGTTGCCATTTCGAAGATCACTTATCTTAAAAGCTTAGGCTACAGGCAAATATTGCTAAACTGTTTCAGAGCAAACATTAAGAACATCCGTCTTTTCTCTGGGGCAGAGTATCGTCTATAATTAAGGATACGGGCAGACTCTATTCACCATGCCATCAAACCCATTAAGCCTTTTACGGTAAAGTCAGAAGATGCCCTCCAAGTCAATTTCTTTCTATTTTCCTTCCAACCAGATGCTGAGAAAAACTGTAAATGCTGAAGAATGCTTTTAAAGTCATTTGGCAAACACTTCATTTACCAAATATGCATCCCTACCAGACCCTCATAAGTGTTCCTGACCAGCTTGTCACAATTTTGATGTACCCTTGATGCAAGCAGTGCTCATGGATGAGATGGAGCCCCCACAAAATTTATGTGCACATAAAGCTCCGAGTGACAGCAGCAACACACCAGTATTTTGTTTGATTTAACAATAAATAAATAGATTACTTGCCTCCAGCACACATTCAAGCTGAATTGCACAGAAAACCCCTGGAAGCACGACGATACCCATTCCCATCCTAGGCAGACGGTCCAGAAAGATACCAGAAGCGGCTGAGATACCCACAGCATCCAGCAGGGGCGCACTCTCCCTGTGTCCTCCTCTTGGCACAGCGCAGCATTTTAAAACTCGTACTAGTGCATCCAAATGCACACAAATTTGACACAGACGGTATCACTCTAATGGATTGTGGTCTCAAATTCAGTATTAAGGAAGCTCAATATTATGATTACAGACTTACGTACGGAAAAATTGAGGACCCATTAGGCAAAAAATGGGAGCTGCCATTTTATGTTCCTAGGCTCAGAGCATTTTATATTTTTAGCTTATATTTTAGTTTCTGCTGTGATCCTTGTGCATTTTCTTGATGTTTTATTTTAATAACTACAGTGCCAAATCCCACTATTCCCCCATCTTTCCATTTTAGGCAGGCATCTTTTAAGGGGGGGGGAGGTTTGGGAGGTGTCAGTTATCAAAGACTGTTAAATAAATAAAATATTGCAAGAGTTTTAAGCATATTTGTATTTAATATCTTTAATTGTGTTTGTATCCTGTCCTTATATATAAAAGCATTTTCACATAGCAAACATTCTATGCCCGCCAAAATCAGTTGGCTCTGTGATATGTCAATCACAAGGTGTCTCTATCCACTGGCTGCGTTGCCTGAGTTCTCTCCCACCCACTGCAGCCTAGGCCACTCTTCTCTGATTGGGCCCCCGTTTCAAGGTCATTTGCATATGGAAGCTGACTGGACTTCACTCCCTTCCGCACCTCAAACTCCCCCCCCCCGTTTGCATATGTGACCTGGTGTATTCTGAGGTAAAATATGTCCTCACCCACAACACATCACTTCCCGCTCAAAAGAAACAAACAAACCATGCCACACCCCAAAAAGACAGAACACACCACACACCACACCACAAGGCAAAAAATGATAGGAAAAGGTGCCAGCAGTCACCACATTACTGCCATGAATATGTACCTGAGAGTGCTTCAGAGGATAGTGTGCAGGTCCCAGGTTCATGTTATAAAAGCTGCCTGGGAGATTATGGACCATTCACAGACTTTCTACCTTAACATACAGGGTTGTTGTGTGGATCATACAGAGGAGAGGAGAATGATGTCAGCTGCTTTGGTTCCTACTGCAGGGAACTGCTGAGGGTGGGGTCTGAGGAAGAGGAGGACCTCAGGCAGATAAATTCCATAGACCCCACCCTCCAAACAAGCTGTTGCCAATCTCCAGGTGACAGCTGGAAAAGCTCTGGTGCTAATTCAAAGTGCTGGGGATGTTTTGCATTATGGTAGGGGATGCTGCAAGTGTAGAAAATGAATTCTTGACAGAGTAGTGTTTTGGAAAATATTTAGGAACTGTTTGGTCCATTTACCATGGGGCACCAATCCAGAGCCTCTGGCATTTTCTCACTCTGCTGACATCAAAACCAATTTAAGGCAAAATAGAGATATGGAGACTTTTCCATCCTCCTTTGCATCAATCTATCCTTGTTGGCAACCCTAGGCCTGACAGCACTCTCAGGGTGACTTTATGCCTCCTGACTGGCATGACTTCACTAGCCCTGGCTGCTTGCTCCTGTTCAGCATGAACCTCCCTATGGAAACTGCCTGGGTGATTTTTGACCAGCCCCAGACTTTCTGCCTAACCTACCTTGCAGGACTGCTGTACTGATCACAAAGCGGAAGAGGAGAATGAAGTAAGCTGCTTTGCTCCCCACTAACGAGAAAGACAGAACTTTGCCTAGGAAGATCCTGCTGAGAGGGGAGGAGATAAAGTTGCCATCTTTAGGTATGGAAATTCCCGGAGATTTGAGGGGTGGAGCCTGGACAGGGTGAGGTTTGAGGAGGGGTGGGACCTCAGACAGGTACAGTGCCATAGACTCCAACCTCCAAACAAGCTGTCTCCTCCTGGGGAACAATTGTTGCCAATCTCCAGGGAACGGCTGGAGATCACTTAGAAATACAACTGCTATCCAGGAGGGAGGGGGGAGGAAATGGAAAGCTGAAGTCAGAGGGGCACATAAAGGTAGGTTGATGGTTGGCTGGGTAGGAGATAGGCTTGCCAACTCCAGGCTGGGAAATTCCTGGAGATATGAGGGGTGGAGCCTGGAGAGGGTGGGGTTTGAGGAGGGGTGGGGCCTCAGACAGGTACAATGCCATAGACTCCACCCTCCAAAACAGCCATTTCCTCCTGGGGAGCCACTGTTGCCAATCTCCAGGGGAGGGCTGGAGATCACTCAGAATTACAACTGCTCTTCAGATGGCAGAGATCAGTTCCCCTGAAGAAAACGGTAAGCTGAGTGTCATAATACTGTGCTGAGGTCACCACAGCAAATTGACGCTGAGTGCCAAAGACCAGGGCACCCACCCAGAGCTTCTTTCTAGAGCTCGTTGTATGTATTTCCACAACGGGCTTTATTCCTAGTCTCTTATAAAGTTTATATCTCTGCTACCTGGCATTACATTTTATGACACGCATGGCCTGACCCCACAAGATCCCATTTATGCCAGATAGGGCCCCTATAACAAACGAGTTTCACACCCCTGCCATAGAGTGTTGCATTAGGCTGTGATGTCACTTCTGTGTTGTCACCTGGAAATGTCATTGGCAACACTGTTGCCCAGAGCTCCGCCAATAAAAAGTTCCCCACTGGTTGCCAGTGACAGACTTGCGACCATATGAATCATGCATGATCATTCAAACATGCAATCCTCCCAGAAAAAGCTTGAGCACAAGACTGCTCCAATTATCTGTTTTGTCTCTAACTGATACTCTTTCAAGTGGAATTCCCTCTCCCCCAACACACACACACACACACACACACACACACAAATGTTTACTTGCACTTTAAACAGTGGCCTTGTGTCACAACACAGAATAAGATTTATGCACATCCACTTGACCACTCACAGCTGTACATATAGAACAAATTTAAGAGTCCAGTGGGGGCACCTTTAAGACCAACAAAGTTTTATTCAAGGTATGAGCTTTTATGTGCAAGCACACTTTTATTTGACAAAGTGTGCATGCACACAAAAGCTCATACCCTGAATAAAACTTTGTTGGTCTTAAAGTGCCCCCACTGGACTCTACATTTGTTCTACTGCTTCACACCAGCACGGCTGACCACCTGGATCTAGCTGTACATGTGAATACTTCATGAAAACGTAGTGTGTTTGAAGCAACCTGAAAGTTTTGTCTCGGACCTCTGGTCTGTGATGGTTCATTCAGGGCTATTTTGGGGCAGGAACGGCGTTCCGGTTGGGTTCAGAGTTGGCCATGCCCACTACAGCCCAAACCTCTGCGTGCTTGGCTACAGAGGGAAGGCCTGGAGAGCGACCCCCCCCCAGCCACTCTGAGATGGGTGGGCCAGGGGGGCCCTGGAAAGATTGGGGAGGCATTTAAATGCCTCCCCGTGCCTTCCCCAGCCTGTCCAAGGGCTGGCTTGCCCAGTCTCCCTGCAGCCACGGGGCGCCCGGGCAAGCCAAGGGAAGGCATGGGGGTATGGCCTGATATGCTAATGAACTGTGCTGTCAGGGGTGTGGCCTGATATGCTAATGAGTTCCTCCTGGGCTTTTTCCACAAAGAAAGCCCTGTACACATGCAAGTCATGCTGCAGACATCAAGTGACTACCACATGCGGGTGAAACCATAAATGAGGATGAGGGCCAAGAGGAGGTGCAGCTTGTTCTGCTCAGCTTCTTCCTGTCCTCCTTCCTCTGCAGTCACAGGCCCCCAGCTCTGATTCCAGTGTGAACTTTTACTCCTTCTCCCATAGTGTTTGACCTGGTATAAAACCAGGGTTAGCATATTTTGAAAAGCAAAAAAGAGGACATATTTCCCGACTGACTACTTCAAACAACTGATCACCATGACAAATCTCATTTGAAACAACCCTCCTATTTAAGCTGAAGCTCGCCTGTGCCGGGGGGGCTATAGGGCAAAACAAGCTCAGCCTCCCAACCAGTGTTCCCTGAGTTAGTGTGAGCTAGCTCACAGTTTTTTAGCCTCCGGCTCACACATTTTTGACTCAGCTCAGGAAGGGATGGCTCCAGAGCAGACTAATTTATGCAGGAGCCAAATCGCTCGCTCACAACTTTAATGCCAGTAGCTTAAAAAGTAGAATTTTTGCTTACAAGACTCCACAGCTTAGAGGGAGCATTGCTCCCAACTCAAAAAGAGGACATTTCCATCAGTTTTTTAAAGAACAGCCCAAAAGAGGGCAGACGCCAAAAAAAGAGAGAACATCTGGTAACCCCAATAAAACCTTTCCCCATCCCCTTACTGCTCAGCCTATTTATCCACTTCCAGCGTTTAACTGGCTCTTTAAAAAAAGGCTTTGTTTAACATATGAATAAATTGGGGGGGGGAGTGGCTTCATGGAGGGGCCAGCCAGTCAGCGTTCTGAACAGCTGGCTCTCTAATGGAAACAGGAAGGGCCGGTTGCTCTTGGGATCGGTTCTCCTTGGAGGTTTGCATATCTGTTCCAGGAGGGGTGAGAGGGCTGCTGCTTCACCACAGGCCCACCACTCTACGTACAATTCTCCATCTTCACTCACTAGCGCCCGCAGCTGAGACTGTAGTTTTTGAGAGCCTGGTTCCAACGATGAATTCCAACAGCTCTGGAAGTGGCTCGAAAAAGCATCACCATGACTAATAAAAACAACCCTCTCTCGGTGCTTTGAAACGCCTCCTCCAAAGCTTCCCTTCCCATGAACCTTTTGCCACAACCACTGAGTCTCCCTCTGCAAATGAAACTTCGACTGAGCATGTGCAGCACATGAATCCCGCCCAGCCACACCCACACACACACCCGTCTTCCCTTGTTTAACCCCACCTCCACTCTTTCCTGGCCCCCTTGTTTCCAATTGCAGACTGTTAACCCCTCAGGGCAGAGACCTGTCTTATTGTACGGTGTGAAGTGGCACTCAGTGGAGGAAGCCACAAGGGCCTCCAGTTTGCAGGTCCTGGGCAAGGCTGTTATTGATAGGAAGTTTGGGAGGTCATTGAATTCATGGTGGGAAGTGTTGTCAAGTCACAGGTGACTTACGGCCACCCTGGAGGGTTTCCAAGGCCAGCGACTAGCAGAGGCAGTTTGCCATTGGTCCCTGGTATTCCTTGGGGGCAGGGCTCTTTTTGTAGCAGGAGCTCCTTTGCATATTAGGCGACACCCCCCTAATGTAGCCAATCCTCCAAGAGCTTACAGAGCTCTCCTTACAGGAGCTACTGTAAGCTCTTGGAGGATTGGCTACATTAGGGGCGTGTCGCCTAATATGCAAAGGAGCTCCTGCTACAAAAAGAGCCCTGCTTGGGGGTCTCCCATCCAAATAGAGGAGAAAGAGGCCAGAAGAAGCCAAGCCGACGAGCCGTTCCAGAAAAAGAAGAAGATCGAATAACGTCCCTCCACTGGGTGCTGTTAGGACAGTCCCCACCCCAGTTAACTGTAAGCCACTCAGAGACCCCCTGGGGAGTTCAAGCGGGGTAGCAAGTTGAAAGATAAATAAATAAAATAAATAAATACTGGCCAGGGCTGCTGACCCTGCTTAGCTTCCAAGATCCAGGTCGTAGGGTCGCTATAAGTCATAAGTGACTTGATGGCACACAACACACAAAGTAACACAATCGTAACAACAGCGATACAAATGCACCACAGTTAGGAAAAGGATTTCAGCCCGAGGGAGCCTTCCTAGTCTGAGGGGGCCTTATGAATGTCTACCTCACCATCTACAGAAATGAGCAGCAAGCACTACCGCCAAAGCAAGCAGCAGCCGAGTTGTTTGGAGAAGGAGGGAACGTGTTCAGGAATATTTCAAACAGCACGAGAAAGGAACTATTAATACATTTCCAGTGGGCAGTTTCCAGCTGACAGAGCCGCAAATGTTCCCTTGTGAGGGTGGGCTCACCATCTAGCAAAGTACAACTCGGGTTTCCGTTTCCCAAATAATCCCTGTGGCAAAAAGACTCTCAGAATACGTTTCAAGCCAGAGAAGATGATTGGTCGGAGTAATCATGGCAAAGGATACTGAAGCTCCTGTCTGTAATTGCCAGGTGCCAGAGGTTAATTCTAAGATCATCCGCTGACATGTAGGTCTCGCAGTCGCTGTTGACAGAAATGGAGTTGACGTGATAGGTATGGCCATTTGCGAAAATTCTCCTGGGGCTGACTTCTACCATCAAATCCATTGGCTTCAAAACAGGCACCTGTGAAAATGAACATCGATTTAGACACAGGAATATATTTGTTACAAAATGTTTCTAGCTGAGAGTTTTTGCATAGAATTTTGAATTAAGGGGTCTCTTTCTATTTACATCTGGCAATCTTTGATGTCTGCTCAAAAGTACAAAATATGCCTGCAAAAAACGCTTTCTACCAACTCAGCCTAGCTCATAAAATGCCCCCTTACCTAGATACGGCTGACCTGGCCACCTGGATTCTCACCACAGTAACATCAGGACTAGACTACTGTAATTCATTGTACGTTGTTCTCCCCTCAAAATCAACTCGTAAGGTCCGACTGGTGCAGAATGCCACAGCCTGGCTGTGACTGGGAACCGGGCAGAGCATGCATGTCACTCCCATTCTGCAGACGCTGCACTGCCTGCCCACTTGTTACCAGGCTCAATTTAAGGCACTGGCTCTCACATACAAAGCCCTCCGTGGCCTTCACCCCTCTTATCTGCTGGACCGCCTCTCCCCCCTGTGCTCCGCTGTGACAGCTTTGGTCTCCTGAGCAAGGTCTTCTGCAGGTGCCCACCTGCAAATGGGCAGAATCCACAGCTGCCTCCGTTGTGGCTCCTGCCTTGAGTGGAACGTCCTGCCCGAGGAGGTCGGGACCCCTGCCTCTACCAGGGGGTCTGGCAACCTCAGAAGAACCTCAGCTCCCTACCTCCTTCTTCGCTTCCTACAACATTCCTATCCCCCCTTTCTCTCTCTTGAGGACACAGTACACTCAGCCCTTCTTGGGTGGACTTTGTCTCTGGGGAGGCAACAGATAATTTCCTAAACAGATCAACAACCACATCTTGTGTTCCCAGACCCTCCTGGGCTGCCTGAGGATAAAGAAAAAGGATAAAGTTTTTGTTCGCTTTAATATCTATGAGTACCCAACATGCCTGAATGCATCGGTCGACGTGAAAGACCGTCAATGGAGGTTAGCCCTTCTCTAAGAGTCTGTAGTCACCTTTGGCATTCTGACACGGGGTGGTGGGCGCAGCCACAAAATGGCTGCCATAGCAGGAGAAGCCAACCACATAGTGTTAGGGAGGGAGGTCAGGCATCACTCTAACTCCAATAGTAACTCTTCAACATTTCAAGCAGAAGTTCTGTTTAACAGGATGCATTTTAGAATGAATATATTGCTTAAAAGTAGTTTTTTGCATACTCTCAGCTTACTTTCAGTCAGCCCCGTAGCTAGGGGATTTTTTGGGAGGGGGCCGGGTGGGGGCCACCAGCTAATAAAATCAAAGTTAATTCAATTAATTGTAAATTGATTAGTGGAACTCCTTAAAAGCTGGCCTTCTCCTAAGGCAGCACTGCACCCCTGCCAGGCTCCAGGGCAAGTGGAGGGGGGTAATGACCAAGGCACTCATAGTGTTCAGTTTTCTGGCAAGCCAGTCAGAGGTGGTGAGTTGAGGAACTTTGGGGCCAGCCTGGTAGGGAGGGGCTCAGAAAAAAATGCTAGGGGGCCGGGCCCCATGGGCCCCACGTTAGCTACGGGCCTGCTTTCAGTCACGCAGTGAGGATCCTTATGCTGTGGTGACAGCTGCTGTCAGAGTAAACATTTTTAAAAATCTGCGCCACACAGCCCATCAGATCTCCAGTGTCCAGCCACTTTCTAAAAACACTCGGTAGGGGCCAGGAAAGGTGTTGGTGGGTGCCACCCGTGCTCCCTCTAAGCCATGGAGGGGTCCTGTCAGCCAGAATTCTACTTTTGTGAGCTCCTGGCATTAAAGTTGTGAGCAAGCGATTTGGCTGCTGCATACATGAGTTTGCTCTGGAGCCCCTCCTTCCCGAGCTAAGACAAAAATGTGTGAGCCGGAGGCTAAAAAGCTGTGAGCTAGCTCACACTCACTCAGCTCAGAGGGAACACTGGTACCCACGGGCACCCTATCAGGGACCCCTGATGGAGGTAATTACCCAAAACAATACATTTTAAGATGCAGTTGTAGCTGTATTTTAGGATACATCCTAACACAAGGGGGATGCCAGTGAAAGCTGAACTGGTAATAGATGGCTATCCCTACCCCACACGGACAACAATCTAAGGAACACACATTACGTTCCTGGATGCTCTCCAGAGGTTTGGCAGAAAAATCTATGCCGCTAATAGATGTCTCAAGGCAAGCCCTCCAAACCACCCCCTTTCCCCATGACTTGCTTAGATGAGGTTGGGGGATGGCCAGTGGTGGGGGGTCAAGGGAGAGTGCCCAGGGCTCTGCCGAACAGGGTCAAGAACAGACAGGAGCAGTAGGAGACGTGGTTCCTGTGGTTCCTGGCCAGCACCGTCTTGGCTGTGCAGTCTTGCAGCAGTTTTTATTATTATAGACAATTATTGAAAGTATCATTCCCACAGAGACGGCTAACTAGGGAGGCTATGCCTACATGTGCTGTATGACAATTGTGATTGGGATTCGGATACCTTCAGCAACAAATGCATCAAATATATCACTGGGGTGCAGCAGAGAGACAGGGACTGAGTCTCCGCTCAGCCACAAAGCTCATTGGAGAACCTTGGCCCAGTAATTCTCTATCATCTTAACCAACTTGTAGTGTGGGGGGGGGGGATTCAGCAAATTCACCAATATAACAAAGAACTATAGGGATGGCCTGTTCACATGCCGTTGTGCTTGAGCGTGAGGTGAGCCCGGCAACAGTTACCTTAATGGACCACCACAAACCGGGACCTAATGAGAGGAAGTGATGCTCTGACCGCTCACCTGAAGTGAGGTCACCGTAGAAAGGTCTTTAAGTTTCCCTTCTTCATCTTTTAAGTTGTATCCCTCAGGTCTCTTATCTCGTTCGGTAATTTTCCACAGTTTAATAGTTTTATCTTAAAACAAAAGAGACCAGCACTGTTATTAGAAACAGCACTGTTTACTTATTTTTGACATCATGACTGCTGTGTTAGAAGCTTCAGTGTCTGTAACCAGAAAGCATTAAATGCACCTTGGATGTCTCGGCTTAGGTCAGCAAGTGAGTCAGCAGCTCCAAGGCCTGCCGTGAAGGCAATACCGGTGGCTCTCTGTGAAGCCGAACGTTGGAAGAGATGGAACTAGAATCGGAGGGAGGTATTTGGAAGGGGACCCTCCTGTTTATGTTTTCTCCTGAATGCATAGGTATGACATTCCTCTGGTATTCCTAAAGCTGTTTAGCCTCATCATGAGCGGATTTCCCCCAAAGCGATCCATTTTAGTGATCAATAGAAAATGGACACAATTCAGCTAAAGTTAGTAGTAACTGGCAGTGCCATCCGATGCACACTTTCCGTGGAATAAGCACCATTCAATAGACTTGAGTAGGATTCTGAACAGACATGTCTTGGGAGAGCTCTGTCAGCGTTCTTTCACATGGAGGCTTTCTTCTGGTTTGGGTACTGTGCTTCAGTAGCTTTTCTCTGAGCTTCCTCTTTCCCCATTTTATTTCTTTGTTCAATTCATTTGAACCCTGATTTTCTCTCCGATGGGGACCCGAAGCAGCATACATCAGTCTCCTCTCCTCCATTTTATCCTCACAGCAGCCCTGTGAGGTAGGTTAGGCTGAGGGGTGTGTGACTGTCCCAAGGTCACCCAGCAAGCTTCTATGGCATGAGTGGGGATTTGAACCTGGGGCTCCCTGATCCTAGCCCAACACTCTAACCACCTACACCACACTGGCTTGCTTCCATCTGTTGTCTTTCCATGTGGTTTGAGAAAGCACAGAGAAATGATGAGGAAAACATGGAACAGCAAATGGGAAACAAGGACATGAGGAAGACTGGAGAAAGAACACTGCTGGTTGTCACCCAGTGACCCAAACCCAAGGGGAACATGTTTGCCAACTCTGGGCTGGGAAGTTCCTGAAAAGTTGGAGGTGGCGCCTTGGGAGGGTCATCGGCAGGGTACAAGGCCACAGAGTCCACCCTCCAAAGCAGTCATTTTCTTCAGGGGAGCTGATCTCTGTAATCTGTAAGCTTCGGGGTGGGGGGGAGGTTTCCCAAAGGATACCATAGAAAATTCCCTGTCTCTAGTCACTCTAGTAACAGCGTTCCGTGCGCCTTGGTGTTTAGTCATGCCGGCCACATGACCACGGAAATGTCTTTGGACAGCGCTGGCTCTTTGGCTTTGAAACGGAGACGAGCACCGCAACCCTAGAGTCGGACTCCACTGGCGTTCGAGCAAGGGAACCTTTACCTTTACTAGTCGCTACCTGCCTCACCTCTGAAGGTGGAGACACAGAGCAGGGCTCGAGAGCTAGATCTTGAATGGCAGGCTGACTAGTACGCGAGGAGATGCTCCTTCAGACACCCTGGTCCCAAGCCATTTAAGGCCCTAAAGGTAACAACCAGCAGTCTGGATTGTGCCCAGAAACAGATGGGTAACCAGTGCAGATCTTTCAGCACAGGGGGGGGGATACAGTCCCTGTAACCAGCCCAGCAGTAACCTGGCCAACGGCATTTCGGATCAACTGAAGTTTCTGAACTGCTTTCCAGGGCAGACCCACACAGAGCGCATTACATTAATCCAACTTGACATTAGAACCAGCTAAGGTCCTTCCCCTCCCCAAACCCATCCCCAAGCCCACCCCCAAACCTCTATGACTCTCCCAGCCGGTATCTGGCAGCCCTGTATTAACCCAGGCATCCTCACCATTCGTGGACAGAAGAGCGTGGGCGGCATTCTGCTTCGGCAGCCACTTGATCTTGTTTATTTTTTCCTCTATTTCCAAACTCTTCAAATAGTCAAACTCTGGCTCATGGCTCTGGAAGGTGCTGTAAACATTGTACTCACCTTGACTGTAAGGTTCATTTTTGCTCTGCAAGGAACACAAAATGTCAACAATTAACCTCAGGTCTTTAACACAGGATCCAAACATCTTTGTTTCCAGGGGAAACTAACGGCACTTCCAAATTCACTCATACACCAGAACTCATGGAACCAGGAAAAGCCAGTGTGGTGTGGTGGTGAAGAATGTCAGAAACACGCCCCCCCTGGTTTGGCAGGGGTCACCCGCTTTTTGGGGGGTTCCACCCACCACCTGGCTGGCAGGGGAAGCCCCGCCCCCAAGCCCCAACATCCGCAGCCACCCTCTCCCTTCTCTCTTGAGAGAGAGGGGGGAGAGGGGCGGCTGTGGGCCACACGCCTGATCTCCCAGCAGCATTGCCGCTTGGAGATCGGGCGCCCGGGGCCCTCCGGCTGCAGGCACTCTGTGCACCCAGTCTCCGAGCGGCAATGCCCCCTCTGGGAACGCCCCCCCAAAGTCCCCTACTGGGGACAAAGATGGACCTGGCAACCCTATCAGACTCATATCTGGAAGGTCCAGGTTGGAAACCCCACTTGCGCCATGGAAGCTCGCTGGGTGACCCTTTGGGCCAGTCACACTCTCTTAGCCTCACCGACCTCACAGGGCTGTTGTTGTTGTGAGGGTCGAAAGGACGAGAGGAGAATGATATAAGCCGCTTTGGGCCCCCAATGGGGAGAAAGGTGGGGTATAAATGAATAACATTAATGAGCCTGCTCGCGGGATGGGCAGGGTATAAATATAATAATAAAAAAATAAAATAAAAAAATAAAATAAATAGGGAGTGAAGACCTGGGCTGGGCTTGGCTGACCTCAAGCCCCACAGCTTCCTCCCCCACACAGATCCCCTTCAGGGGCCTTGTTCTGTGTGGCCCCAGCACCATCACAGGTGACACGGGCTTCCTCAGTGGCAGCACCTAAGCTACGGAACCTCAAAAGACTTTCTCTTTTGACATTTGGGAGGCAGATTAAAACTCTTCTGTTTCCCTGGACTTTGGTTTTGGCTCACTGGAACAGAATGAAAAAAGCAGATTGTCCATTTCCTCCTATAGAACAAGTAGCCTGCCGGGAGAGCTTGCCAGCATTTCAGCGGTAGGGGGGGGGGGTCCTCCTCCTCCGCGCCTGAAGGCTGTTGGAATTTGCTCAAGTCGGGGGAAGGAGCGCTGCAGGTCTTAGTAGTGTGATTTTTCTGGCTTGCTAATCGAATAATCCATCCCAGTTCATTGCTCTATTATAGGAGAACCAGTTTTGGTTTTCACAGGTGAACTTATTATTCAGTCTGTGTTTCTGGATTAGGTATCAGCTAACTGATTGTTAACTGTTAACACTGTTCGCTATTAAATGCTGAAATGAGAGTCTTACCCTGATAATAATGGGGACAATAAAACAACCCTCCTACCTCTGGCTCCCTTTGGAATATAACAACTCGACCGCCTTTGTCCCCAGTGGCCAGCAAGTCCCCTGTGTGGTTGAACTCAGCAGTTGAAATAATGTCAGCTGCAGAAAAGAAAAATGCAAAGGCAATGGTGGTTACATATATCAGGCCACACAGAACAGTGGAAACATCAGATATTCCCCACAAGCCCAAACAAAGGAGCTGCTTTCATTCCCCAAACCTAACACAGAACCATAGAAACCGCATTTCCCTCACAATCTGAGTCTCAGAACCATTCCCACATTTTCTTCCAAATTTTCCAGGCCCACAAACTTCGTTTACAATTTCTGAAGAAATCTATCATGTATCCAGCTCCCAAAATGCCAAAAGATTAATAGGTAATTTCTAAAAACTCAAGGCTGGATTGCCAATCCCCACTGAAAGAAAATTAACAAACAATGGGGGAAACTAACACCGTAGAAACGACTTTTGTTGTTGTTGTTCAGTTGCACAGTCGAGTCCAACTCTTCGCGACCCCATGGACCAGATCACGCCAGGCCTTCCTGTCTTCCGCCGTCCTCTGAAGTTTGCTCAATTTCATGTTCGTTGCATCTATGACACTGTCCAACTGTTAAGTCGTGCGCTTAACAAAGAAGTCGGAGAGTGATTCAGCAAGAATGCGGTTTATTCTTCAGCTCTGTTACTTCTCCGCTACGGTACAACGATCGCCAGCCAGAACCCATCATTCGAACCAACACATACACTGGCTGCTCGATATTTAAACACTCCCGGCTAATGTAGCCACACCCACTGTACAATAAGGCAACCTATGAGGTTGAAGCAATAACAACCAATCACAAGCGATCCCGCTCTGCACGGTGATTGGCAGACACTTTCTGGGCTAGGGCTCCTATTGGTTACACTAGGATCCTAGCCCAGGATGAAGCTCAACATGGCATCTCAATCAGGCGATTCACACATCAGTATTTACAACCAAATCTCAATGGCATAGTTCACAAAGCAGTTATATACATCTCAATACATAACAAATCCCTCCCCCCTAAGCAAAAACACTATGTACAATCATATTCGCTTAGATAGGTGGGCACTCTGCGAATTCGCTGAGACCTCCGCAGCGTAGGAGGTTCAGGGCACCTCTGAATTGGGGGCACTCGGCTTGACTCACTCTCGAGTGGGTCAGGTAC
>NW_015172038.1:559372-576176 GCF_001447785.1 Gekko japonicus | reverse complement strand
CCCCGTCTTCTTTGACCTTCAATCTTTCCCAGCATCAGGGTCTTCTCCAGGGAGTGCTCCCTTCTCATTGGGTGGCCAAAGTATTTGAGCTTCAGTTCCATTATCTGGCCTTCCAGGGAACAGTCAGGGTTGATTTCTTTTAGGATGAACTGATTTGATCTTCTTGCAGTCCAAGGGACTCTCAAGAGTCTTCTCCAGCACCATAGTTCAAAAGAATCTATTCTTCGGCGCTCGGCCTTCCTTATAGTCCAACTCTCGCAACCATACATGACTACTGGGAATACCATTGCTTTGACCATGTGGACTTTTGTTGGCAGGGTGATGTCTCTACTTTTTATCATGCTGTTTAGGTTCGCCATCGCTTTCCTCCCAAGGAGCAGGCGTCTTTTAATTTCATGGCTGCTGTCACAGTCTGCGGTGATCTGGGATCCCAGGAACGTGAAGTCTGTCACTACTTCCACGACTTCCCCTTCTATTTGCCAAGGAGTGATGGGTCCGGATGCCATGATCTTAGTTTTTTTTAAAAAAAATTATGACTAGGAGTCTTCAAAATAATATTTTAAAAGAATAACTGGGGGTATAAGAGTATGAGAATATGATTGCCCTTGTCTCCATCTCCTGTCTCAATACAAGCTGAGTCCTGGTATTTTTCACAGCATCAGCGATGAGCTGGAAGTCCATCTCAGGGCCAAGCCACACGATAGACCTGATGCGTGTGGGGTCACGGGGGTGTGACCGGACTCATGGTTAGACGTACACTGAGGGCACTCACCTTAAAAAGCGCCCGTTCGCTTGGCACTGCGAGGGAGCCCAGGAAGGAGGGAGAAGTGGCGAAAAACGAGGCTCCTCCTTCTCCGCCCTGGCAAGCACTCCCTGGCAGCGTCAACTGAACGAGCACTCTGGCGCCAAGAGGAGGTCTGAGGAGGTCTTTATTCCAAGTGCCACAAGACGGACTGGAGGTTACCAACTCCCAGGTAGGGCCTGGAGGTCTCCTGGAATTCCAACTGATCTCCAGACTACAGAGATCAGTTCCCCCGGTAGGGCTGCCAAGTCTCATTGAATCGCGGCGGGGGATCGTCATTCTTTACAGGAGCTCTGCCACGGGGGACGGCAACAGGCGTTGCACCGCCGTCACCAGGATGTGACGCTACGCGTCGCTAGCCCTCTGGGTGGGATCTGGAGTTCCCCCAGAATTATAACTTAACTCTAGATGACAGAGATCTGCCCCCCTGGAGAAAACAGCCGTATTTGAGGGTGGCATTGGATGCAGCTGAGGCCTCTCCCCAAACCCTGCCCTCCTCGACACCACAAAATCTCCAGCAATTTCCCAGCCTGGAGCTGGCACCCCTAGTCAGTCCTGGCCCCAATGAATCCTCCCTCAAAGGCCAAAACAGGCTGGAAAGGGCCCTCCCCCATCCCTTTTTGCTCACAGAAAGGAAGCCTGGGATACCAAGCCAAGGGCCACCCATTGAGGGGATCTGTTTTGTAAAGCTACGGGGGCTCCTTTTATCTTTTTCGGATTTTTTAAAACTCCCCAATGTATTTTTTTAGACTTCAAATTGTTCCTTTATCCTCATTCTGTATCCATAACACATCAAATACAGGGGGGACGACTTTAAATTATCCCCTAAAACATACAACTCGCATGAAATTAGTGTCCTTTTATGGAACAGTGGTGTGTCCCAGAGAGAAGCAATATGCTCCAGTCATTTGACTCGTCTAAGACACTTTCAAGAGAGAAAGCCGAAGGCTTTTATGTAATTTTTTCAAATTGAAAAAAACCAGACCTAATCCAAAAGCTTTGAGATTTTTCTGTCTCTCACGTTCTCAAGCTCATCATCACTGGTATGTCCCTACTGCTTCATGGGTTTTTTTTCTTTTCCACACCTCCAGCGGTTGATTTGATATTCACTCCCCAGTCTCATTGCAACGCTCCCCAGTTCAACTGCAATGCTCCCCAGTCTCATTGCAACACTCCTGTTGCAATGTAGCTGCCATGCTTTCATTGTTTTCGTTCATCCCCGACTGTAGCGCATGCGCGCATGATTGCTTACTTACTTTGCTTAATTGCTGTGAGTAACTAACGGGAGGCGCTCATGAGACCGTGCGAACTGGCTCTGCCAGACTGTGCTATCTGTGTAACCTTGAGGAGGAGGGAGGGCTTGTATTTCACTGCCGGTGTGAATATTTCTGCTCTCATGGGGCAAGGAGAGTCTCCCATTCATGATGTAATATCCCGCTGGGAGAATTCCCGTGCTTGGGTTTCATTTGCTTAGCCAACTGCAGCATCAGAGTATATGTATTGATGCCTCAGCCCTAACCGTTATTCCTAACAATGTACCTGTACCAGTTGGCAACGGACTTGTATTCTAATAAAGCATAACTTTTCCCTGAAGAGTGTGTGTGGACTTGTGAGCTGTTGAACCTGACAACTCCCCAGTCTCATTGCAACGCTCCCCAGTCAACTACCGGGTTGAAGGCAATAGTGCCCTACCGCCTGGCACTGAACACGGGAACTCAGCCATCCAGCCATTCCCCGCCGCCCGGCACTGTACACAGGAACTCAGCCATCCAGCCTCTCCCCTTCCACAGCAGCTGGTTATACAACCCAAAGTTTGCCCTTAGGGTCAGTGGGGCACTATTGGGCTCCCAAGACAAAACTGGGATTGGGAGGGACACAGCAGTATGAGCCGGAATCAGTGAAAATCTCCTTCCTCTTTTCTGCTGGCAGAAGTGCTTCCTCCCACTGGGAAATATCTTTAGGATCTGGGCCTGTGTGTATATGAGATTTAAATAAATAATACTTTAAAGCTATGCAGGGCTTAACAGAACTTGCTTTGCACTAATTGGAAACAGTAAGCAGTTTGATGAGACTTTATAGACTTAAATTATCATACTCGGCAGGAAAGCACTTCCAAATATGTGTATGAGTATTATGCTCCACTGGGAGGCCATTTACAGTGCAAAGTAATAAGAGCAGAGACTGAAATCAATTAGAACCATTGCAGATTAGCATATTGTTCCTCTAAGGGATTTGAACTTCTTGGATAGCAACTTCATTTAGGAAGATATACAAACAAGGTCTGATTTATATAAGAAAACAGGAGGGGAAATAAGTCAAACCCGTCTCTTTAAATCAGATCAAATTCCATTCAAATGTTTGTTCAGCAAGTGCAAAGGAGGGGTATTAGTGATCACATTAAAACTAACTTCATATCTGATCCTTTGTGTCCTGGTGGTGCTGCTGATGGAAATCAAGAGATGGTGTGGTGAATTACAGCTGTAGCAGTACACAATTTAAGAGGCTGAACAAAATGCAAGGAGTCAGCACCTGGATGCACTTGTGAATATGCTGGGTGGTGTGGCCAGGCCATCAGCCTCTGAAATCCCTCCAGCCCCTAATGACAAAGTGTCACAGCCCCAGCGATTAAAAAAAAAAAGCTGGGAAAGCTCAGAGTCAAGTGAGATAAACTCCTGTGCGAGAAAAAGCTAAATGTTACTTTATATTTAACATTATTCCATGGCAAATCACCTCTGAAAGTCTCGTGCCTTGAAAATCCTACAGGGCAGCCATAAGTCGGCTGTGACCCGACGGCCCTTCCCGCCACCATTCTGGCACAAAGTGAACCAAAGGCACAGCCCACACAGGACTGGGGGCTGTGGGGGTGATTCTGTCCTATCAGCTCTGCCGTAACGGTTAAAACAATCCCAGTAGAGTCTGATGCAGCAGGAAACTAAGCTTAATGGATCTGATTTAAAGGCCACATGGTAGTTTTTGGCCAGCCGAGAAAGGGTTCCGTTCAAACCTTTCAAGGCTCCCTGAGGGGCACCTTGACCCCCTCCCCCGCCACAGCCCTGGCAGCTGAGGGCACACGTTCTGTCTCATTAGTGAGACTCTTATTTCGATTGGCCACAGCCGGAAAATGAAGAGTGGCCCACAGCTCTCTCTATGACGGGAGTGTTCGAGACAGGCCAGCTCTGTGCGCTGTCATCCTACTACCTTGTCAACTGCCCGGAGAAGGCGAGAAGCATGAGGGGGCTTCTCCGCACTCTCGTTTTCCTCACTTGTGTGTTCCTGTTGCTTTTTTTTTGAGGGGGGTCTCTTTTGCTTGTGTTTTGCTGCCTCTAGTGGTTATAGAATCATAGAATCTTAGAGTTGGAAGGGATCTTGCAGGTCATCTAGTCCAACCCCCTGCACTTTGCAGGAGCGTAGCTGAAAGATAGCCCTACATACCTACAACATACCCGACAGATGGTCGTCCAGCCTCCGCTTGAAAACATCCAGCGAAGGAGCATCCACCACCTCCCGAGGTAGTCTGTTCCACTGCTCAACCACTCTTACAGTTAGGAAGTTTCTCCTGATATTTAGACGGTAACAACTCCCTTGTAATTTCCACCCATTAGATCTAGTCTTGCAATCCGGAGCAAGAGAGAATAGATCCGCTCCATTTTCTACATGACAGCCCTTCAAATACTTGAAGACTGCAATTATGTCCCCTCTAAGCCTTCTCTTTCCCAGGCTAAACATACCCAACTCTTTCAGCCTTTTCTCATAAGACTTGGATTCCAACCTTCTCACCATCCTGGTTACCTTCTTCTGGACACGCTTGAGCTTGTCAACATCCTTCCTAAAATGTGGTGCCCAAAACTGGACACAGTACTCCAGGTGAGGCCTGACCATAGCAGAATAGAGCAGAACTACCACCTCCAGTGATCTGGACACAATGCTTCTGTTAATGCATCCTAAGATTGCATTAGCTTTCTTCACAGCCACATCGCACTGCAGGCTCATGTTTAGCTTGTGATCAACTAGAACACCTAGATCCCTTTCACATGTGCTGCTGTCAAGCCAAGTCCCTCCCGTTCTATATCTGTGCCTTTGATTTATTGTACCTAAGTGTAAGACTTTGCACTTATCTCTATTGAAATTAATTTTATTTGTCTCAGCCCGTTGATTGATATTACATCAACCGGGCATTGGGATCCCTTGCTCGAAAGCCAGTCGAATCCGACTCTAGGGTTGCGGTGCTCATCTCCGTTTCAAAGCCGAAGAGCCAGCGCTGTCCAAAGACATTTCCGTGGTCATGTGGCCGGCATGACTAAAGGTGCACGGAACACTGTTACCTTCCCGCTGAAGTGGTACCTATTTATCTAATTGCTATTTCTTGCTTTCAAACTGCTATGTTGGCAGGAGCTGGAACTAGAGATGGGAGCTCATTCCGTCATGTGGCACACTCGGGTCTCGAACTGCTGAACTACCGACTTTTCACAGTCCGCAGCTGAGCATCTTAACCACTTGAGCCACCGCATAGAGCAATGTAATAGCAAATCAACCACTAGAGGGAGCAAAACATGTGCAAAATGGAGGGGGGGGGAATGCCAAGGCAACGGGAACACACAAACAAGGCAAATGAGAATGCAAAGAATTCCAGTGTTAAGCACCTGTGTGAATTCAGCAAGGGCAGGGAAGCCAGGAAACCAGACTCTTTCCTTCTCACTACACAACAACTTCAAATAACCACCAGGGGCTGCCGGGTGTATTGTACAGACTGTAGCATTAATTTTATATTTTTAATGTAAAAAATACAACAGTGAACCCCTTTTGTGGGTCAAAGAAGTCTTTCCTGAAGTCTCCAGGAAGATACATTGCAGCAATTAGACTTCCACATTTCACATTGTCATTGTCTTCTAGCTGGACGTTTGATTTGACCATTTGATGGTATCCATCTAGGGAGCAAATAACATTTCTAATCTGTGTGATGGAGAATCCCATGTATGCCATCAGAGGCAAGATGATCGCAAAGGATTCTGAATGTAATTATCTGAGTAGGGCTGCGCATGCACTTAATTACACAGCAATAATGCTGTCACTTCCATTACTCTTCATAGCTGCAATGCTCATGAGCACAACCCCAAAGGATCCTTGCGAATAATTCGATTAGGATGAGGTGCAGCTCTGATGACGCCCAGCAGGACACAACAGGGAGGAAACCAACAGCACATCTTGGGCCCAGATGTTGACATGACAACCCCGTGAAAGGCTAATTGATACAACTAAATTAATACCATCATGGCACAGATAAAATGAGCAGTGAAAAGCGTGGGCAAAAATAGAACACAGCCAACTTTCCATAATGCAATGCATGCCTTCTACTCCTTACCTAGACAGCAGCAAGCAACAGAAAAGCCACTCTTCACCGGGCCCTTTTAATCCTCTATCTTTGGGCAACTAACACATGCAGCACTTTTTAAATTTAACACTGAAATATTTTATCAGTTTACACTTTTCAGGCCACTGTTACTCGTAACGTAACCAACTGGAAACCTTTCCCTTTCCCATCAATTGTGAGATAGATAAACTATGCAGTTCTAGGGCCAGCCTCGTAAACTGCCTAGGACAATAACCAAGACCCTTGTCAGCAGAACACCCAATTGATACCATGCTGATGTAGGGTCCAGAAATGCCCAGGCCCAGGGGGTACACACCGGAGGAGGAGCTAGATTTAGTCCACCTCCTACTCCCAGCAGCACATTGCACAGGAAGAAGCACAGGCTTAAGGACAAGCACTTCCTGAGTGGAAAACAGATGAAAAGGCTGACATCTTCCTGTCTCGTTTTGGGTGCAGACACACAACACACATAAGGGGACTCTGGTGATGGGAACTTTAGAGAAGCGGTACTCCACACAGCACAGGAGAGCTCTGCACAAACAGCCCAGACTGGGAACAAGTGTTGCTTTGCTCAAAACCCATAGAGGTGCTCCGTCTGGGGATACAAAGACTACACTGGACCTTTCGCTCCTCTGACTGGGGATGGCAGGACGATGCATCCCACAGTGATAAGCAGACTTTGACTGCTGCAAATCTCTTCCCCCACCCCAATAACACAGACCTATTAAATAATAACAGTTAAATATAATTTCTGCCCTCAACCGTTGTTAGCAGTATCTCCCACTGAGGGAGAAATTTGTGTTCAATGGAAGGGGTCCAAATAAGCAAAAAAAAAACAACCCCAACTATGTTCAGTAGAAGCAAAGTCTTTATTCAGTTGACCATGGTCAAGGAAAGTATCTATCTCTACAAAAGTTCGTGACACTGACAACATTACAAACAAAAGCACAAGCACATATAGGCAAATTCAGATCAGGAACTCACAGAACTGTTCCACCGGTTACACAATGACAACTCAATACTGCTCCAATTCTAAACAAATAGCAAAGCAATCTATTATTTCCTTCTTAGCATACTTTTAAGACTACTACTACCTTGTCTATGGTACGTGACAAGCGCAACACGAACTGCGGACTACTATAGTTTATGAAAAGAGGATCTGTGTTAAAGGTTAGTTTGCCCTATGAGGCAAGGAACACAGACTTCTGGAGACTTTAACTGAAAGCATAGATAGCAGAGTTGGCCCATCACTGGGTCAAGTGTTCTTCTCAGTTCTTTACTTGGCCTCCAAAGACACAGCTAAACTATGGCTTATTCACATTCCACCTGTTTTCCCTTCAGCACTCAAGGGGCACAGTGCAGAAAGGGATGCCCCCCCCTTGCACATGTATCACTGTGATGCCATGCTGATGTAACCTCCACATACAAGTGGAGGGGGGATGGGAAGCACACCTACCTTTCTGGGTAACCATCAGCCACTGCTTTTCCTTTTATTATTACGCTCCTCTGAACAAAGGTCTTGAGCAAAGTCAAAAACAAATACAAGATACAATACAGAACAGTAAACAGTAAAATACAACATGGTGAATTAAAACCCATCTCCATACTGGCTTAGAGAAACCACAAAGTGCTAGAAAGCTGGCAACAGAACGTGTTATTTCTGGACTGGTGTCTGCCAGCAAAAAAGAAATTGCATGGGATTTGACAGTCAGCTGATATTTACTCAGGGTAGGTGTAATCCAGAGGTCTCCGAATGGTGTCCATCAATCACGGAATAAGATGAGGCAATCTATGATCTCTGTTACTCCAGATCCAGAGCAGCAGGAGAGGTCAGAGATATGGAGTTTTGGTGGAGCACCTCTTGAGCTCCGCAGTTGGCGGGACATTGTCTGCCTAACACAAAACAGCACTTGAGTTGTAAGGAGACTTAGACGGAGGGGGAGGGTCAAAGAGCGGTGGGGGGGGAGATCCCTGCTGCAAACGTAAGGTGCGCACACCTTGCTGGGTCAATCAGTCCTCTAGGCGCAAGGCCTGTGCTCCTTGCCTCTGTCCTCTGGTCATGATCCAGGCCTGAGGGCAGCACTCCAGAGGAAACCTCACCTGACCAGGGTCTGCCTGCAGAGCACAGAACAGACAGATGGTTTCCATCGAGGCCGCAGCTCTCTTGCCCCCTGCTCTGCTCCTCTTCGTACCCTGTGGATTAGTCTATCGATGGTAGGTAGATGCGTTGCCAGGTAACCTGTGGTTAGATATCTGGGGGATCTGAGGGCTTTTGTTATGAGTGTGGGGTTGACATGATAGGCTTTGAGTAGAGAAAAGTGGGTTAAAAACATCTAAATAAGTAAAAACCATCCAGGCTGTGTGATAAGGAGGGGGAATGGGGAACAAGTGTGGCTGGTATGAATAGTAGCTGTTGGTGGTTATAAGCTGTGTGTGTGTGCTGGAGAGATGGCCACACGGGGACGTTTCCAAGTAAAATTGCTGGCATCTGGGACAGCTAATCATCCCCAGAGATTTTAAAGCCTGAAACGGCAGCATCTCAGCTGTGCCTGGGATTTCTTCAGGGCTGTTGCCTGACGGGGGCTGTGACCAGGGATCTGACATATGCCAAGCTTGTGCTGTTCCGCCGTGGCATGACTTCCTCCGCAGGCTCTCCTGAGGTGGTGCATAGATCCCTGGCTCCAGCAGCAGAGCCAAAGGGATTCCCCCAAGGCCCCCCCCCGACTGTTGTTGTTTTTAATCCTGTATGCTTTGATGGCTGGCGGGCTGGTTAGAGGAATGCTCCTGAGTGTGTGAAACAGAAGTTTTAATTCTGCCTCTCTCTTCTGTTTTTGCTCTTGATCAGTCTGATGCTAGCCAAACTCTGCTTTATTCCCAGCAATCTCCCTCTCTGGGATTCAAGCCTCCCACTCCTGTTCCCCATGTAAAGGGTTTTCAGCAGTGAGCTATTTCTTGAATGCCTCCTGAGAATGCTCTGTTGCATGTTCTCATTGTTGTCCCAGTGTCTTCCCTCCTTGGCCTGCAGCATACTAGTCCTTGGGGCATTATTCCCCAAGTCTGAAACCTGCTACGCAAAGGTTCCTGGTTTTTCCTCTGGGGGTGCACCTGCCCAGTGAACTCTGGAGGAGAGTAACTGGTCGGCTGGGTGTGGTCATGCTTCCTTCTCTGTGTGTCTACCTGACAAGAGTTTTTTAAATCTGTAAATTTCAATCTGCCCTTGAAAATGTATCATAAAACCTGTTCTGGCTACTCCTGACTTATCATTAGAAGTATTCTGTTCAAATTATAATGGAAAAGACATGCAGTTAAATCCTGTCCTAGTTCACCTTCAGAGGACAGCAGAAGACAGGAGGGCCTGGCGGGACCTTGTCTATGGGGTCGCGAAGAGTCGGACTCGACTGTGCGACTGAACAACAAGTTCACCTAGATGTGTCTCTGTTGATTGCACATGTGTACTTATAAAGGGCTCAAGATAAATTCAAATATGGCATAAAATATCATAGCACTAAATGGACACAAGGAACGGATTACAATAAGTGGGGAGAGAAGAGACATGATGTATTAGAACTGTGAAAACAAGAAGTTATCTAGATAGTATCCTTTCCCGTAGGGCATTTAACTTGTGGGCACCAGCTGGCTTTTCCCCCAAACCCTTCTAAATGGACTTTATCTAGCCCATCAAAACACCGAAATGGATTTGAACTCAATTATGTAACCACTCCTAACATGAGCACTCAGCATCTCACAGTGCTATTTTCACAAAGCAAAAGTTGGATCCAACAGGAGGAGCTCTGATCTTTCCCTGCGTTTCCCTTCCCCGGGCAGCCTGGTGCTTGTCCTGTGATCAGACTCAGGAGAGCCTTGGGAAGAAGACGCATCACGGTACGGTACGAGGAAGCAAGCTGAAGTGGGGGAGGTGATTTTACTAGATTCCCCCTTGACCCTGCAGAGCCCCATATTATGGCACATTTTGTTTGCCAGGCTCTCCCAATCCTCAGAGAGGCTTTTAAGAGTAAACAACAGGCTGCCGGAGGGAATGGGGGGGGGAGAGAGCTGTTCCACCAACTGCTTCCATACTCTTTTGTCCTGCATCCAGCCTAAAGGGTGCACAGTTCAATATGTTCAAAGTCTGGTATGGTTAAGGGGATCCATTCGAAAATAATGTTTTGTGCCAAATATCACTCATGGGCTGCGTCCAGACGGGCAGCCTGAGCCAATGCCCTTGTGGTTCCCTCCTGGATTTAATGTGCACAGTCAGATAGCGACATCTGCCCCCCATTCTTCAGTCACTGCCGCCCTGTTCTCAGCCGCCTTCGAATCAGAGTTATCAGGCACTGGGGAAAGTCCAGTCTTTACAGATGTCTGCACTTTCACCCCACATCTCCGGCTGTCTGAACTTCCCTGTTGTGAAATCAAGCTGGTTGGGAAAATCAAGCTGGTTGACAAATCCCCCCCCCTTCTGTTTCTGTTTCAGAGTTGCTGTTTGAGAGCATCCCATGATTGACACAAGGGTAGTCAATGGGGCTACTCTCGTGTAAATCTGCACTCCCCCCATGTATTCCAAGGAAGAGAGGCGAAGCGAAGGATGCTGAGAGTGGCTGCAGTACTTGGCAGAGGAATCACAGAGCTGTCAAAATGGAGTAATGATTTGAATGAATGCTTCTGCACATGCACGAAAGACAATTTTTTAAAAAAAGGATGCTTCCTGACCACCCACTCCATGGTTACTGTGCAGCAATAATCTGAATGGTCAACCACAGAGTGAGCACGTGGTGAGGCAGGTTCAGGGTGATTGAAATCCGGAGTCCTCATCCTATGTCCGGTGTGCCGGTTTCTTTTGTACACTCTGTGTTGTTGTATGTCATATGTATACACTATATTGTATCTGTTTGCACGCATTTGTGTTCTATAAATATGCTTTGTTCCTTTGCACTTCAGCATAGTGCCTTTGATTGTGTTATTTATACAGTGCTTTTCTTGGTTGCCAACTAAGATAGCAACAATCACTTCCTACATGGTCACCACTAAAGATGTACCATTTGGCAGCTCTAAGTACATAAGAAGCTATTAATTTATTGGCTGTGTGATATATGATCGCCCGTGCATGGTAAAACCTCTGCATCTGCCACCCAAAACTTTGGTGCATTAGAACCTGTACTTATCAGGTGGTTAGACAGGAGAAGACAACAGGCTACCCCACAGGATTCGAGTCAGTCAATGAACCAGGATTAAGAAGCAACATTATCCATTTCCCAACCACTTATTGACCAAATCCAAGTGAAGTGGCAAAAGGCTTTATGAGCAAATAATGACATGCAGATCAGCCATATGAAATGAAACTGTGTTTACTCTGATCTGCAATTTGCCGGGCAGGCCGAATATTATTTATGATGCTACTGTTTATTTTCTTGTAAATTCTTCCAGTGGACAATTTATGTGACAAGCATCCCAGGGTTTTGCCCAACAATCTAACAAATATCCTTTGGAAATGAAGGAAAAATATACTACAAGTCTTTTTTTTTAAATCTCCAATTGAAAATAAATATATTATTGTGCTTGATACATTGTCTGTCTTTGCAACTTGTTCTGGATGTAAAATCCTTACTAGACCAGTCTACAACCAGAAGCTACAGAATAGCCAAGGTAGCCTGGTCTCATCAGATCTGAACGGGCCTCATGATAGCTGGCCTGAACAGTAATTGGGTACATTAACTTAAAGACAGAGAGGACCTGAGACATGCAATGTGGAAAGGTGTTGGGGGGGGGGGGGGGACAGAGAGACGGGGGAGGCTCTGAGGCAGCTGCCTTCTGAACTGAGGACTGTCCAGCCCCCCACTCTGGGCTCTCCTAGGGACTCTTGATACCCCAGCCACCCATGGTCGAATAAATGGGGGTGGGTGGGTGCACAAGCTTTAAATTACAGATTGGTAGCGTGTAAAGCGGTGTTCTCCCCAAAGGTCTCTTATTTGGAAACCTGCCAGACAGAGACTGTCCTTCTGTGCCAGGTAAACAGAGACCCCCTGCTGCTTAGCATTTCGACTCGACGGGCAAGACACAGAGGGAGATGAACGACAAAGGGTGATGTAACATAAAATGAAATATTTAATAAGATAAATCTAATGTGTGGATAATTCAGATATGTAAAGCTGGCTCTCAGTTAAAGTAAGTAACCCCTATAAGGGAGACTCAATTCCCCCTCCCTCTGGACGGGTGGGTCCCTCAGCAGGTCCCAGGCGGCTCTTTTCTCTCCCAGAGCACACCTGGCCACAGAGCCTGCCGACACACACCAGGCAGGAATGGCCGGGCCCTGAACAGGATGCTTATTATCACCACCTAAAATAAGCCGCCCTCCCTAAACTGAGTCCGCAAACCCTAACTAAAAAGCCCAATAAAGGCCTGGCTAAGCTGATGCTCCTGTCCAGAGCCACAAAATCCCCTGTCCCAAAAGAGGGGGGGCTCTTCCCCCTTCTTAAGCTGAGGCTGGCTCAGCCCCTCCCCGACAGTGGGATCCTGTGGGCACTGATTGGCTAGCAGTCACTTAGATTTACACAAGATTTACACAAAGCCTAAATCACAGGGACTAGAGGAGAGGCAGGACTTTCAAGGAGGATTGCAACAAAAGGTAATCAGAGGGCTTACTGTAGCCTCACTAATGAAGAAAGAGAACAAACTTTGAGTCCAGTGGGGAGTAACTGTTGGAAGGGAAGGCGCTGTCCCCTGCCTCAGCCTCCAGACTTTGTAGCAAGAGAGACCGATAGCTAGATAGTCACACTGATCTTTCTCTCCTCTGTTTTACCCTCCTGTCACTATCCCTTTGATATAGGAGACTGAAGTTGGTTCCTTATTCGCACCTCCTTATTCATTCCTTATTCGTTACTTATTCGTGTAGTCATTCAGAAACACTAAGGAGAGAGTTGGAAAGCTCCGAACCCCAAAATAAGGTTTGGACCCCACACTTCATACACCCCCATCTTCAGCGGACCCTCCCCTTCGAGGGGACACATTCTGTGTGCTGGTCCAAAGCGCGGTTCCGGTGCCAGCTGCTCCAAAGTGCGGTGCCCCCAGGACAAACACAGGCAGGCAGTGGGGCCAGGCGGCCCCCCCAAAAATATATGGACCACCCCAAACGACACATCCCCACGCTCTGGGGACTGTGTCCTGCAAGGTGTCATATAGTGCTGCCTGGTCCAAACACCGGTTCTGATGCCACGAGCTTCTGTTCGCAGGGCTTCCCCGAGGCCTGTATTTCAAAGGAGATTTGAATAAGGAAGTGCCCCCTGCACCCAAAAGAAGCTTTATGCACTCTGCTAAATAGTCAGTGGCTACTGGACTTACTATACCAGCTAACACCAACAGGTTATGGACCTAGCAGTAACTGGCAGCCCCCTTAGAACAGGGAGAGACAGAGTGGGAGGGACATCTTTCTGGGCAGGGCCACCTGGCTGAGGATTTCCCTTCCTGTTCCAAGTACTCATAAAGCTTGGGTATGGCCAATCTGTCTGTTGGCAAATTTTTGCAGTAGCGATCGCCTTAAAATGCTACTAAGATGGATTCTAGTTTGTTATGGGAAAATTGTGTATGAGTATTGTAATACTTTATCTTGCTATATGCTCTATTTTAGTCTGTTGTATTGATTTTGTGTTCTATTTTATTCTGTTGTTCTGGTTATTACTAGAAAAAGAAAAGGATCAAGGGAGCCAGTTTTTGGCAAGCATATGCCGTCTCTCATTTATTTTTCACAAAAGCCATGAACAATGTTGAATCCACCTTGTGGCCAGACAAACCTGAGCTGGCTGACACCAGAGATCCGTGAATCATCTCACAGTGAGTGGTCAATTGTATCAGCGATTTCTTCCAAGGACACACAAGCAAAATTAAAAGGGCCCTTTGAGGAATCGGTCTGAAATCAATCCAGCCCTTGCCTTTCTGGCAGAGCAGGAGCTGGAAGGGAGTTCTTTGGTGGTCCAGGTGGAGGAAAGTGGGTCATCATGGGTTCAGGGAGAGAGACGTGGTCTTCAGTATTTCACAGCTGCAAAGGAAAACCCTGATCCCATTTCCGATTCAGAGTTCTCTGCTGTGCAGCTCCATCTTCTTTATTCATGCCATTGACGGTGATTACAGAGTAATGCCAGCAAAATAAAAGCCCCTGTCTTTCAAGATGCAGGCAAAGGGAGGTGACAGAGCAAGGGTACCTAGCCATGCGTCATTTATAGACATGTAACCACAAAGGTGGCTGGTGCTAAATATACTTTTAAGATCAAAACTAAACGGCCAGATTCATGCCACTAGGAGTTTAAATATATCAAACGAGTGAAAACATCAGAAGTGCCAATGTAAGTAATGTGTCAGTGTTCACTGCAGTTTTCAGAATGCGGCTGCAGATACTGAGCCCGTTTGTATTATAATGTCTCTGATCTAGCAACCTCCACAAGAGCCCCTGCGGTTCCAGCAGAAGGGTCCTGGAATTAGCCATTTTCTTCTCTGTGATTTTTATGTCATTCTTTTCAGCACATGTGCAATCAGGAGCTTTTAGCCTCTTCGTGGTACTGGTTCTGTTGCTATCTAAATACCAAAGCCCTGTTAGCCAAGAGGGTTGACTCCCCCTTCCAAATGCACTAAATCCTTCAGTCTGTGTTTCTAAGTACTGAAATAAATTGTGAATATGCTTAGATGTTGTCACCAAGCAGCTCCGTCTCTGCACTTGCCACCCAGTGAAGACAACGTACATGCTACCCGCTCTTCAAGGTACACCAATTGAACGGGGCAGCATGTAAACAGTAATTACATTGTTTGAATGAAGGGCACCCAAGAGTATTGCGAACAGATTGGACATGTTAACTCAGGCAGGGCTTAATGAGGCATTCTTTGTTCTACAAACTCCACCGTTTGATTCAATTAACCCCCTCACCTATCCAGGCACACTCAGCCTAGGAAAATCCCCAATAAATCCACAGCTCCTTCAGATAAGTCCCCATTGTCTATGCGGTCTTTCCAGCACCGGCCCCATGGAAGTCAATATCCAATTATACAGTACTGAGACGGAGGCATAGCGTAGTGATTTCAGCTCATACTTTATTCGTACATAGGAGAACTTGAGATGGAGTAGCCGGGCCAGAGGCCGGCTTATATCCCCGTAGCAAACCACACCCAAACACACACCCACACCCGTGATAGGATTATTTACAGTGCACCCAAGTCCCATAGGTCAATTCTTGGATCCTAGCTGTCCGATAGGTGTGCGCTAGGATCTGTTCGGGCTATTGTCTTTGGAAGCGAAGCTTGGGCCCTTCGCATGGCTGCGTGCGGACCCGACCACGTGCACGGTTTCTGCAAGAACAGAACACCTATTAAATCTACTCCCCCGTACCTTCAGAGGGCCAGGGGTGGATGGCGGATAGAGGATCTGGAAAGAAAACGACAGAGACCCAGCAACTCTATAGAACAAGACAAGACAAAAAGTTGCTGTACAAGTTCAAATTCTTATGCAAAATGTTGATAATTTAATACATGTTCTTTTCTATTTCAGTAACTGTACATCTGGAGACCGAAGTCCCGACACGATAGAGGATCTGAACAGCCAGAACCACGGCACACATAACGTGGCAGCAAAGCTGGACTTGCCACCCGGTATACATTCCACAGCAGCCAGTAGCCAGTTCTGGCTCTCTCATCTTTTCACACATCATGGAGTACCCAGGTTGGGTTCAGGAACCCCGCCCTGTGTGTGCTGTGCAACAGTCCCGTATGACTTGCAGGTTCTCGAATGGGCCAAACAGTGCACCCCTGGGGGTATACATTCCACAGCAGCCAGTAGCCAGTTCTGGCTCTCTCATCTTTTCACACATCATGGAGTACCCAGGTTGGGTTCAGGAACCCAGCTCTGTGTGTGCTGTGCAACAGTCACGTATGACTTGCAGGTTCTCGAACGGGCCAAACAGTGCATCCCTGGAACCTCTGCAGGTCAGGGAAATGAAGAGGGGCTGAAGACCCTCATCCGTGTGCACCACAGTCCCAGTCTGAATTGGGAACTGAGCAGATCTGGAAAGTCGTATGCAACTGTGAGGAGGGGTGGGGGCTCGAGACCCAATCGATGTACTCATGAATACATGCGAGAAGCGACCTTCACTCTACATGCCCCACTGTTACTCTGCATATGTAACTTGTATCATTGGTTTTAGATAAGGATACATGAAACCGAGATGATAAAGCAGTTCATACACTGAAAGAAGCATTTCTAACAAAATTCTACAGAATGGCGGTATCAGAGTGAAGGGTACCAAAAGCATTAAGCTGGCATCTCTTGTTTCATTTAAGAGCAGACTTTACATTCTCAATCAATCACTTATCTGTAGTTATTTACACTATGCTAAATTAATACAAAATGTTTTACAATTTGAGTTGCTAAAGGGCAGGCCTGTCTTTGACCATGTGCCTCTGTTCTGATACATATTCATCCTGGGTGCACAAAGCATTGCACAGGGTGGGGGGAACAGATGCTAAGATGAAACTATACTTTTCGACTATATCCCTTGATTATTTGATGCATTTATATACCACCTTTCCACTGTTGCATTCAAGGCACATCGCAATTCGATACCTACAACACAGTACACACAACAGCAAGAAAAATGCGG
>NW_015172038.1:557118-557469 GCF_001447785.1 Gekko japonicus | reverse complement strand
ACTGGCCCCAATGTGTTCCTCACAAAGGCCTGCGAAGGGTTTCCTTCCTTTGTCTGAACCAAGCTTCGTTGCCCACTGTGGCAAAATGGGCTCCAGTTTATAACTCAGCTGTTCGCCTTCCACCCTTGTCCTGTGGGCGTATCTCACTCCTTAAGTTCACTGCCACCACTCACTGAATTGTCACTGCCTTTTTAGAGGGACACTGAGACCCCTCTGGCCGAATCTCCCTATTTGAAGATGGAATCCCCAATCTTTGGGGGATCCCTGGAAAGTTGGCAACCCAAGGGTCTGGCCTTTCCTTGCCTCCTTGGGCTACCCCCTCCCTTTGTTATTGTGCAGAGCGGGGGAGAC
>NW_015172038.1:531187-556904 GCF_001447785.1 Gekko japonicus | reverse complement strand
CTCTCTCTCTCTCTCTCTCTCTCTGGCCCAAGAGAGCACGGAAACTTCCATTCATTCCCCAGTCCAGCCGACTGTGGAGTGGCTGAATTTATGCTGCCTCCCAGGGTTCCCCAAAGTGGTACCTAGGTTGGCAGGAGCTGGGGCCAGAGATGGGAGCTCACTGCATCACGCGGCACTAGGGTCTCGAACTGCTGGACTACAGACCTTCCAGTCTGTAGCTCAGCACCTTAACCTCTGAGCCACCGCGGCCACATATCTTTAAAAAAAACAAAAAAACAAGGGTGGATCTGATGGGCATGGGTTCCTACACATATGGAAAGTACATTCACAGGTCACATGGAAGGAGTAAGGCAGCTTACAATTTAAGCAGTTGCAAGAAGGATGTCTTATGCACAGGTGACGGATTTCCCCCCCCCCCCCCGGCGCATGCACTGTACGCACTGGAAAGCAGAAGTGCATAGGCCCCACTGATAAATCCACTTTTGGCTTCATATTGTAGGAGACAACGTCAGCCTGAAGAAGGGCATTTGTAAAAAGCATATTCTGACTTTTGCATGTATTTCATAGGACTGAAATGACTACTGCACTCTGCAGGGCAATATATAGCATATTGTTGTTTTGACGTAAACTAGAACTGGAAGATGAAACAGCACTTCAGAAATCCAAGCAAAGCTCTTAAATTACACTTGGCAAGGGAGGGCGAAAAGCAGGAAATGAATTATGTGCATTTCTAAGGACATACTTAATAGCGTCTCCATTCTTTCCCCCACTGCCCCCCCCCAAATTAATTTATCAAATTAGCAAGAAAGACCAAGGAGAAAGCTAGTGGACTGGAAAGAATTTAGGAGAGGGAAAAATCAGTCCAGAACTCTAGAATAAACATCATCTGGGTTATGCAATGAGTCTCTAAAGATTAATGTGAGAGGAAAATAAATGAAATATAGCATCTCACTGTATAACACCTAAGGAGGAATGTGTTTATTATAATATGACACATGCAATCCTGGGTACATTTTCATGCAGCCCCCCCACCACCACCACCACCAAGCACCTTAGCAAACAAGGAGTCAAGAGTAGATGAGTTTTCCGGGAAGCCCCGGAGGAGCTCTGCCACCACCTGCTCGATCACTTTTTGCAGAAGGGCAGGTTAGAAATTGGCTTATAGTTGGACAAAAGGCGGCTTTTAAATAGTGGACACACTGACTATTGCCTCTTTCAGACAACCAGGAAACAACCCTCTGCCAGGGAAGCCTTGGCAGGGGATGCATAAACACACTATTTTAACACCCCAGCGGGACAAAGGTCCACACTTCAGGAAGTGATCTTCATAACGGTAAATGAAGAAGAGAGGCACTGGCCTTAAACTGCGATAAAAGGACCAGATGGTGTTTTGGAACCTCTCCCTGATCGGTTGTCAAAGTTGCATCAAGGTAATAGTGGATCGGAAAGATTTTATCAGCCAAGATTCATGCAGAAATTCACAGTTAACAGCCAAATAACTATCTACTTGTGACTCAAACTTTGGAGCCATTAAATTCTGAATGAACTTAAGTAATTTGCTGGGTGAAGTAACATTTAGAGGACTTTGAGTTAGAAGCAACATTTCTTTGTTGATATCACTGCTGCCTCATAGACCCTCCATAAGACGCTCCGTCAGATCTGGCATGAGGATTCTGACAACATCTCTCACGACTAGGGTTGCCACCGGCGGGGGATGGGGGGGTAGGGTTCCCAGATCCAGGCTGGGAAACTCCTGGAGATTTGGGGGTGGAGCCTGGGGAGGACACGGACCTCAGTGGGGGGGTACAATGCCACAGAGCCCACCCTCCAAAGCATCCATCTTCTCCAGGAGAACTGATCTCTGTAGTCTGGAGAGGAGCTGGAATTCCAGGGGATCTCCAGGTCCCACCTGGAGGCTGGCATCCCTGCAGTCAAGATGTCTCTGAACTCTCTTTAATTCCTTCACTTACACAGTAAAGTTCCTACCTGAGGAGGGCGGGGGACAGCAAGAGAGTAACTTTCCTATAAGAAGCCTAGTAGGCAGACCATTCTAACCAATCTACCACCTCTGTGGAGAGGAGGACGCAAAACAACCTGCAGCCTTAGCAGAAAATGGTCTGACCATGGCCCTGCCTGTATATCCAACCCCTTTACCAAACCACTAGAAACCTGCTTGGTATAAAATATTAAATCCAACATGCTACCTTGGTCTCAGAACAGGCTGGGGCTGACCTGTCGTAGCCAACAATGTTGTGACCATGACCTGTCAAGGTGTGTCTCCTCATGGATATTGGTCTCCCAGAAACACCATCTTGGATGTCTCCAGAGACAGCCTCCAAAAGCTTAGATGGGGCACTCAGGGATCATGTCGAGCTGCTTGTCTCCCAGAAGAAATGTTGGTGAGGTAGGCTGATGGTACATTTGCAAAATATTCTGCCTGTCCTTGGAACCCAACACCAGGTACACACAGTCAATACTGGAATTACAGCTCATCTCCAGACTACAGAGATCAGTTCTCCTGGCTCAGAGGTTAAGACGCTGAGCTGCAGACTGGAAGGTCGGTAGCTCAGCAGTTCAAGACCCAGGTGCCGCATGATGGAGTGACCTCCCGTCTCTGGTTCCAGCTCCTGCCAACCTAGCAGTTCGAAAGCAGGAAATCGCAAGTAGATAAATAGGTACCACTTCAGTGGGAAGGTAACAGTGTTCTGTGCACCTTGGCATTTAGCCATGCCGGCCGCATGACCATGGAAACGTCTTCTGACAGTGCTGGCACTTCGGCTTGGAAACGGAGATGAGCACCATCCCCTAGAGTCGGATTCGACTAGCTTTCAAGCAAGGGAAACCTTTACCTTTCATCCTCCGTAGTTCCACATGAGGGCAATGCCAACGAACGTTTGAAGAGCTTGGATGTATTTCAGAGAGCTGGCTTGATAGTCTGACTCTGTGTCCTGAGCCCTGGTATTCCTTGGAAGTCTCCCTTCCAATTACTTGCCAGGGTTGGCCCTGCTTAGCTTCCGAGAACGGGCTTGTAGCCCAAGATTGTGTTAGCAATTAGCTTTTTTCAGAAGCTGCATTACAGTATTGGCTCATGCTTGCAAAATGCCATCTATATTGTCTTTCATCTGCCCCATTGCATCAATCACCGTCCATCTTCACACATGCAGGAAGCTTGTGTGGGAGTGACTGGACGATGCCATCGGCTGCTATTATTGTTTGATGTTACTGATGGAATTGTTACTGATTCTTATTTATCGAGGCTATTTTACTGTTGATGATTGTGAAGTTTTGTAAGTCGGACTGTGCATTTATGTTCTGTTGTAACCTGCCCTGAGCCTGCTTGCGAGGGAGGGAGGGCTAGAAGCCTAATAATAAATAAGTTTTAAAAAATGTTCAATTTGTGACACCCAGGTCCTTTTTTACAGGTACTTCTGCCAAGCCACATCTCTCCCTTATCCTATTCTTTGATTTTATTTTATTTTTTGGTACAGAAATGTAGGAATTTACATTTCTACCCTCTTGAAATTAACTTGGTTGGTCTTGTGTCATGACCCCCTCTGGCCCAGTCCAGTGACTCAGACACAGAGTCTTCACGGGAGGAGCCCAAGGAGCCACAGCCGGTGGCCGAGGAAGACAAGGCAGGGCCCAGTACCACCCAGGCACACGCTGGCAGTGGTCCAGCAGCACCAGAGGCCATCGAGCCTGAGCCGGCAAGAAAGGCCTCACCACCAGCCCCTGAAATAGCCACCAGGATCCCACTGGGCAGGATGTGATCCCGGGCCTATCCCCCCCCCGGGACGTTCTCACTCTGCAGGAGCGGCAAAAGGCCCGGGCTGAGGTGGCCCAAAGGAGGCAAAGCGCTTGACTGGCTGCACACAACCCCATCCCAGAGCCGGCAAGAAGGCAGGGTAAAAAAAAAAGGTAAATGCAATAAATACATGTCACTGTGACCAGTTTGTACCTGCCCTGGTATACTGTCTACCTTTTTTTTAATATTGGGACAACTCACTGGGAACTTTTTAAAAAAGTCCTTCCATGTTCCAAAGCCATGGTACAGCTTAGAAATTCCAGCTAAGTCTACAGCCAGCCACAGAGCTCCTGAGCATTATATAAGGCCCGGCCAGGACACCCACAGCCCAGATAACAGTGCCTGGCATGGACCTCTGTCCCTCTGGCCTCATCTTGGGCACAGTGACAACGGTGGGGATAGGAACTCCAGGCTTTCCTTCACCAATCAGCAAACTAAGCATATGGAAGCATTTATTTTGGAAAACAGCGTGCATTCCTCCTCTGCTAAATTATACTCAGTTCTTAAAGTCTCTCTGTATGCGCACATGTGCAGAAATACCACCCGCCCAGCCCTTGCCCACAGCCTCTTTCTTCACTCATAGGTTCCATACGCTTTCAACGCTAGCTAGCTGCAATTTTTTTTTTCCTCCTGTCATGCCATGTGATTTTATTTTCCAGTGAGGATTCTCAAAAAAGGAAGCGGGTTGGTGAGAACAGGCTAAGTACCATAGCAACCAAACCATGACCCAGCTGATGTGTGTCTGTAACACAGCTGGCTCTCCTGAACAAAAGACAGCTCAGAGCCAGGCCAAGTGAGTTTACACCAGTCATCAGAAGAGAAATGAATGAGCCTTAGCTGTACTTCCTTTTTTTAGTATTTGTGTGTGCGCATGTGTTTGTGTGGCTTGCTATTGCCTGCCTCTGCATCCTGAGCCCTGGTGTTCCCTGGAGGTCTCCCTTCCAAGTACTTGCCAGGGTCAGCGCTGCTTAGCTTCCGAGATCTGACGAGATCAGGTTTGCTTGGGCTACCCAGGACAGGGCTGCCTTAGCAGTACTTCTTGACCACAGTGGTTTTCTTAACACATAAGAGTGGCTTACACATAAACTTATCATTCTGGGCGATCCTGCATTGGCTTTTCCCTCTGTTGTTTTAGCAAGCCCGCGTTGGAAAAGAAATCCCCCTCTGCATTGCTTGCTGCTTTCACTTTCTTCGATCATCGGATTTCATGGTACCCTCTACACTGCGTGCCGCTTTCACTTAATTTGATCATTGGGTTTTATGATACCTTCTGCATAGATTTATGGCCGTTCGGGGGTGACTTTGCAGTCAGCACGGGGTTCACCCAGGGTATCTGGATGTGGTCTTGAGCGGCACTTTTTCTTCAGTGTTGAGGAAATGTGGAGTGGATGCCAGATGCAGGACCAGCCTATGTTAGTGGATCCCCCAAAGCCCAGCACCAAAGACAGGTCTGTCAGGCTCCCTGTGCATTTTGCATTTTACAGCTCACCTGCCATTGAGAGAGGAGGTTCCTCTCTCTCTCTTTGATGTGCGGGGGGGGGGGGGCTTGTCAGCAGTGCCAAATGTTCTGGCTTCTCAAATGTCTGTGATCCTGTGTTTCTTGCTATGTAGAGGCTAAGGGCCTGAGGGGGGCGGGGGAGCTGACTGCTAGTTCTGGTGGGCAAATACCGTGGGATGATTGGGTCCTGAGCTTTAGTGCCTTTACCTGAATCCACTGTATCTGCAACCTTCGCACATTCAACTTCAGTCCTAACAATAGATGTCTCCAGGACAGTATCTATCAACTGTCTCAATAAAGTTAGCTTTCTTCAAACTGACTGGTGTTGAGAACTGATTTAACCAAGATCCTGACAAAGTGCCACACATATAAGCAGGTATCACAGAGCACAAAGTTGGAACTAAGTGGACATAGATTTGCAGGGAGTTAGTGTTAATGGTGTGAATGCCGTGGGGCACTGTAAAGCCAGTGAGGAGGTTTCGTCTTTTGTTTTATTGGATGTCTGCAAACACACTAGCTCAATAGCTTTTGATGACTAGAAGGTCTTTTTTATCAGAATAGATAGTGGTTGGCTACTATCTATAGGGCACGGGCTCTATGGCATTATACCCTGCTAATGTCCCTCCCCTCCCCAAACCTCAGCCTCCATCCCCAATCTTCAGGGATTTCCCAACCTGGAGTTGGCCACCCTATGGAATACAGATGCTAGGGACAGGACAGGGCAAAGTTAGCATGCAGCAAGCAAAGGCGACAGAGAGAGAGCCAACTTTTGCACCCGGCTTGGAAGGAGGAGGAGGAGGTTGGATTTATACCCCACCCTTCACTACCTGAAGGAGTTTCAGAGCGGCTTACAATCTCCTTTCCCTTCCCCTCCCCACAACAGACACCCTGTGAGGTAGGTGGGGCTGAGAGAGCTCTCCCAAGAACTGCCCTTGAGAGAACAGCTCTGAAAGAACTTGTGGCTGACCCAAGGTCACACCAGCAGCTGCATGTGGAGGAATGGGGAATCAACCCCAGTTCTCCCAGATTAGAGTCCACACTTCTGACCACTACAACAAATTGACAGAGGGCACCATGGCCACTGTATCCTATACATATAAAAGCCCAGCATATTGGCACTTTCTGGCTCTTCCATTGGCTGTTGTTTTATATACCATGTTGTATTGTGGATATTGAGGTCTTGGGGGGGGGAAATAGTCTCTTTTAATACTGTGGAGATTCTCTGGTCTTGCTGTATAAGCCTAGGTAAAAAAATGACAGGCACAAATAGGCTTCCTCCTAAACCACAATCTTCTAGCTCACCAGGTATAATAAAATCAATAGCTTCCAGCCTATCACAGGTCACAATGGTTTGGAAATACTGATCCAGGACACAGTTTCAACTTCTATAAAAGCTGCAATTGCAGAAGCAGTGGATCCAATTAAAGATACAATGAAGGACATGTCACAGCAATTATCAAATAAAATGGAGGGCCTGCAGAAACAACTGTTAGAGAATAATCAGAAGATTGCTGAATTGAATAAAAAACCTCTAAATTGGAAGACAAAGTAGAAGAAACAAACAATAAAATACATCTAATGGACTCCCAACAAACCTTAATGGAACAAGATCTTATGAAACTTGAATTAGATAAAGCATCACTTATATTAAGATTTCAAAATATTCCAAAGATGGCACACATTCTGGCGAAATATATGAAGACAGAAGAAAGAGAGAAAGTTCTGGATGAAATTGATACTGCTTTTAGGATGAATTCAACATATGCCAGAAGGAACCAGCTTCCCAGAGAAGTACATGTGAGAGGGATGAAATTCTCAAAACATCGAATGAAATTCCTCTATACATAGAAAATACAGAAATAAGAATTCTAAAAGAAATACCCTGGAGGATCAGAGGAAAAAAGGAAAGAATATATGGACCTTACAGAAATACTGAGAAGAAACAAGATTCCATATAGATGGCTACTTCCAGAAGGTTTATTCTTCACTTATAAAGGCAAAAGATTCAGAATCAACTCAACTTTTAAGGCAGATAATTTTCTCAAGACATATGGAGCAGACCGCCAAACTGAAGAAGAAGATTCAGAACCTACAGAAGAAGAAGAAGACCAGGATCCCCAAGACGCTTCAGGAACAACTTCAACAGCTTCAGCTACAACTAAGAAAACAGCAGTATCAAAAAAAGTCCCAAGGATCTCAGATATGCACAAGGAGACAACTGAGAGATAAACAAGACACGGAATCACAGACTCAACCACAAGATGGATAGAAGGAAGATGGATAGAAGGAAGATAAAGATAATTGTAATAAATGTGAATAAACTAAACACACCACAAAAAAGAAGACAGGTATTCCAACAATTGAAAAAATGCAAGTAGACATCATTGTCTGCAAGAGACTCACATTAAAGCTGCAGATCAAAAATATTTACAAGTTAAGAAATTTGGGAAAGTTTTCATTTCTTCAGATAAGGAAAAGAAGAAAAGAGGTGTTGTGACTTATGTAAAAGAAAATCTGCACCTAGAAATCATCTACGTCTCAGAAGATGGACGGATTTTATTGGTTCAAATACAGAGATAAGGCAAAATGACTCTTATTATAAATATTTATGCACCAAATCAACATCAGGAGAAATTTTATAAAACTCTACAGGAATTGATCTCCAAACAAGACTTTGATGATTGGAGACTACAATGCTGTCTTTGATAGACTCTCAGACAGGAAAACAAGGAAACGAACTTCCCTCAACATTCATTCAATTAGCAGAAGAAGATAATTGTGTAAATGCCTGGAAAGTGAGAAACCCACAAAAAAAAATAATTATACCTTTTATTCAGCAATGCATAAATCCTGGTCAAGAATAGATGTTTGTTGGATTTCTACTACAATAACAAATGACATCTTAGAAGCGGAAATTCTACCAGCAACTTTTGCTGACCGCAACCCAATCACTCTTGGAATACAAGATACCCCTAAAAGAAATAGATGGTCATTGAACACTTCTATTTCAAAGAATGAAAAATTTGTAAGAGAATCTAAAAAAGAATTTCAAATGTTTTTTGAACAGAATATTCAACCAGGAATTTCCATCAAGATTGTATGGGACGCCTTTGCCAGAGAATGGATGCCAGCATACGTTAGGAAACAGAGGTCAGAAAAATATTTCCAGATCCAAGATCAGATTAAAAAACAGGAAGAAAATATGAAATAGGATCCTTCAATTGAACAGAATAAAACTAAGCTTACACTCTTGCAACATCAAACAAACTGTCTATTAACACAGGAAATAGCAAAATAAAAAATGTATGCCAGACAAAATTATTTTGAAAGTGCCAATAAACCAACCAGATGGCTAGCTTATAAACTACATGTAAAGAAAAGGGGGAAAGGTACATAAAAACACTTTAAAATGATATGGGAGAAGAGAGAAATAAATTGGAGGATTTGAAAAAAATTGCGGAATTATACTATGAAAATTTATACATGAAAAGAGAGCCATCACAGGAACAAATTAAAAAATATTTTGAAACTCATAAACCTAAAATATTCACAGAAGATCAAAGGGAAATATTAAATGACCCAATATCTGTTGCTGAATTGAGAGAAGCACTGGGGGGGGGGAGGCAAAACCCCCAGGTCCAGACGGATTCCCTGTGGAAATTTATCATGTTTTTGAAGATCAACTGATATGGCCATTAAAAGCTGTTATACAAAATATAATAACTGAAGGGGAAACTCCAGATTCATGGACTGAAGCTCTGATAACACTTATAAACAAGCAAAACGCAAATGAAAAATAAATTAAAAACTACAGACCAATTTCCCTGTTAAATGTGGATTATAAAAATGTATGCTTCTATTTTAGCTGCAAGAATGAAAAGAGTTCTTTCTCAAATGATCCACAGAGATCAAGCAGACTTTCTTCCTAAAAGGCAGCTTAGAAATAATGTGAGAATGATATTGAATGTGCTAGAATACTCTGAAGCCCACCCATCCAGAAAAACAAATGGCCTTAATCTTTTTAGATGCAGAAAAAGCCTTTGATAATGTCAGCTGGAATTTCATGTTTGAACTACGTTTAAATTATCAAGCTGGTATGGAATTTTATAAAATAATCAAAGCAATTTACACTAAACAACAAGCCAAGGTTTTTATCAATAGAGACTTATCATGAAATATTGAGATACATAAAGGAACTAGACAAGAATTTCATATTTACTGTTTATTTTTGCTCTTGAAGTTCTAAATGATGTGATTAGAGCAGATGTGCAAATTAGAGGTCTTAGACTAAGAGGCAAAGAATATAAGCTTTTCGCATTCGCAGATGACTTTGTCTTTATTTTAGAGAATCCATTGAGCCCTATAAAACAATTGATAACCTGTCTGCAAGATTATGGAGAAATGGCAGGTCTTAAAATTAATTGTAAAAAAAAAAAAACATGCTTATAAAAAACACGACTAAACCTCAAGCTCACCAGCTGCAAGAATTAGCAGGTTTAGACATTCAAAAGAGGATTAAGTATTTAAGAATAAATATAACAAATAGGTTTAGTTCCTTGATGGAAAACAATTACATGGAACTGATGAAAGAAATTAAGAAAGACTTGGAAAAATGGAAAAATCTTCAAATATCCTTAATGGGAAGAATTGCCACTATCAAAATGAATATATTACCAAGATTGATCTTTCTATTTCAAACAATACCTATTCTTCAAAATCAAAAATATTTTAAAGAACTTGACAAAATGATGATACAATTCATTTGGCAAGGTAAAAAACCGAGAATAAAGCTTAAAGGATTACAAGATGTCAAACAGAGAGCTGGCTTCGCATTATCAGACTGGTTGCTTTATTACAGAGCGGCGGCTTTGACATGGATAAAAGACTGGCTTGCTTTAGAAAGTACAAGACTTTTGAAAATAGGACACAACCTTTTGTTAGGCTGGCATGCCTTTGTATGGTATGGGAGGGCATATACCCATAAATATTTTAAACAACATTTCATTAGAGCCTCTTTATTGAAAGTATGGGAAGAATCTAAAAATAACTTTTACACCAAGACTCAAAAATGGGTTGCTCCATTAGAAGACTTTACAAATACTAATTATTTTCAGATATGAAGATTTATTAGAAAGTAGAAATGAATTGAAACCAATAGAAACTTTAACATGGTTGCAAAAAACTCAAATTGAATCTAGATATAGTAAAGATAAGCCAACAGGCTTTTATGATAAAATATTAGAAATAGATAAGATATTGATGTATGTTGATGAGAAACTTTTAAAGAAAATTTGTGTATTGCTTTTAGAAAATAAGACTCGAGATGAAGTTGTGAAAAATGTTATGATAAAGTGGGCACAAAATTTGGGTCACAGCATTGAGCTAGACCAATGGTCACAGATGTGGAAAAAAATGTAAAAATTACAAAAGCAATTTCATATAAGGAAAATATGTATAAGATGTTCTATAGATGGTATATTACGCCTGATAAATTGGCTAAGTTTAATTCTAAATGCTCAAATGTATGTTGGAAGTGTCAAAAGAAGGTTGAATCCTTTTATCATGTGTGGTGGTAATGTGATAAAGCAAAAAAATATTGGGCTTGGATTCATGAAATCTTACAATTTTTTTTAAAATATTCTGTACCCTTTGTTCCAGAAATATTCTTGTTGAATATCTTACCTGAAAACTGTAAAAAAAATTACTCTTATATTCTACTTGACTACAACTGCCAGACACTGAACTGCAGGCTGTGGAAGGTCAGTAGTTCAGCAGTTGAAGACCTGAGTGTGCCGCGTGACGGAGTGAGCTCCCGTCTCTAGTTCCAGCTCCTGCCAACCTAGCAGTTCGAAAGCAAGAAATTGCAAGTAGATAAATAGGTACCACTTCGGTGGGAAGGTAACAGCGTTCCGTGCGCCTTGGTGTTTAGTCATGACGGCCACATGACCACGGAAACGTCTTCGGACAGCGCTGGCTTTTCGGCTTGGAAACGGAGATGAGCACCTCAACCCTAGAGTCGGACTCGACTGGCTTTCGAGCAAGGGAACCTTTACCTTTACCTTTAAGATGATTTGACAAGTCTGTTCCTTTAATCTGGGCCAGTCTTTTTAGACTACCCTAGTCCACACTAGGGGCCACGATGGCTCAGAGGTTAAGACGCTGAACTGCAGACCGGAAGGTTTGTAGCTTGGGAGTTCGAGACCCAAGTGCCGTGTGATGGAGGCTGTTCGAAAACAAGAAATTGCAAGTAGATAAATAGGTACCACTTCGGTGGGAAGGTAACAGCGTTCCGTGTGCCTTGGTGTTTAGTCATGCCGGCCACATGACCACGGAAATGTCTTCGGACAGCACTGGCTCTTTGGCTTTGAAACGGAGATGAGCACCGCAACCCTAGAGTCGGATTCGACTGGCTTTCGAGCAAGGGAACCTTTACCTTTACAACTGTCAGAATACGCTACGCTAAATATTGGAAAAGGACAGAACCTTCGAGAGAAGAAATTTTAAACAAAATTTTGGACACAGCGGAAATGGACAAACTAACTCTAATTTTGAAAGAACAACCAGAAAACACATTTGAAAATACATGGTCAAGATTTTATAAGTGGTTTGAAGACTATACTAAGTAAACAATACAGACAACTAAAACTTGTTAAGGACATATAAAATATAAACTTGCAAGTGATATTTTCAATGATATAAGGTGAAATACATAAATGTATGAAAAATTAGGCATGAGTTTATCAAAGAAGGAATTAAAAGAAAAACTTCCCCTATGTATGTTTGTTCTGTCTTTAAAAATAAAAAATACTAAATATATATTTAAAAAAGAATATGGAGGGAGACATCCTCTGTAGTCACTCCAAAGTGGTTAACAGTTCTGTCCTAAGCAGAGTTATACCCTTCTAAATTTTCTAATTTTACTGAAGTCAATTGGGTTTAGAAGGGTGTAATTCTGTTTAGGAGTGCACTGCAATTCTGCTGAATGCCACATATTTTCTTTTTTTATTACCTGTGCTTAAAATATAATTAATCAAGATGAAATGAGAGCTAACAAACTTATTCCTGACAAAATGCAGTGCTACTGGTAGGGGAAAGGTCTGACCAAGGAACTGAAATTCTTCCTGTTCCGGGTGGGTGCCCTCCCTCCTAAAACAGCAGATTCGTAGCTCGGGGTGTCCTGGTCCCAGGCCTCCTGGTTTATCAACTGGTGGCAGAGATGGCAAGGGATGCCTTTCATCAGCTTCAGCCCTTCCGGGCAGGGAGACTTTGTCACTGTGTTGCATGCCCTAATAACATCAAGACGGGATTACTGCAATGCACTCTACATGGGGCTGCCCTTGAAGACTATCCAGAAGCTACAGTTGGTATAGAATGCTGCGGCCAGAGTGTTGACTGGAGTGGGTCATAGGGAACATATCACTCTAGTCTTGTCCCATCTACAATGGCTCCCAATTTGTTTTTGGCCCAAGTTAAGGTGTTTGTATTGACCTTTAAACGCCTATACAGCTTGGGGCAAGCATACCTTGGGGACTGCCTTCTCCCATATGAACCTACCCCACACACTCTGGTCGTCTCTGGAGGCCCTGCTTTGGGGGTTTCTGCCGCCAAAGGCTAGACGGGTCTCAGTCGTGGCACCAAACTTTGGAACTCCCTCCCCAAGGAGACTCGTCTGTCTCCCTCTACTGTTGCATTCTACCATCAGGTGAAGACTTTTTTGTTTTTTCTGGCAGACCCCCAAGAACTGTTATTGGCCTCCACCCTGGGCTTTGGCGTTATATATGTTTTTACTGTATTATTGTGTGTTTATTTTAAATGTTTTGATGTTGAAATGTTTCAGTGTTTCATGTTCACCACCTTAGGGCAATATTTGTGTGGAAAGGTATGCCTTAAATAAATAGATATTCTCCTTATTTCCCACTGTATTAAAAATGGAACACTGTAATGGAAATCTGAATTTATGGCCACCTTTAGTTACATAATATAGGCAGTGAAATTCGTTTTGCATGCTAGGACTGTAGAAATCAATTCTTAAATGATGACCTTGCTTACCAGAGCTCAATGTTTTGCAATAAATAAATGCCCTGAGCCACAAATAACGAACATTTGGCATATCAAAGTGACAAATAGCACAAATGTACGTGTGTATACACAGCAATAGAAAGGTCATGCAATTACACAGCATTGGCTCTCCCCCTCCTCGAATGTAATAATGTTCCCAAGACAGGACTGAGTAACAGATTAAAGTAATTCCCAGCTGATGAAAAGCCACAAGGATCTATTTATTTTTATAGGACGACGGTGCTTAAACGGCCACTCTTCTCCTCGGCTGTGCCACTTCTAGGGCAACTGTTTCGAAATACAAAAGAATGTCAAAAACCTAACATGAACAAGGGCTATTCTTTCCATGCTTTAGCCTGGACACAGGACATCAGGTCTTTCCTTGCTGGATCAGTTAGGAGTTCCAGATTCCTTTGATCATTCATTACAATAGATGCTGATGATTCATTATGATATTAATAGCACCTTTATGGTTGTCAAGAAATTTTGTATGTCTAACAGTGCAATCCTAAACAGAGCTACACCCTTTTAACTCTAATGAAGTTAATGGCTATAGAAGGATGTAAATCTGTTTAGGATTTGAACTATAAGAGGCCAAAACCCCACTTTTATTCCACATACTAGCTTGGATCCAAAATAGCCTTTCCATGCGTGCAAGATTTCCAGCCATGACGGAACATGGCTTTCTCACCTCCCTTGCAGAAACAGGATTTCAGGGAGCACCAGGGCTCTTTTTGTAGAAAAAGCCCAGCAGGAACTCATTAGCATAATAGGCCACACCCAACAGCAGGAACTCATTAGCATATTGGGCCACACCCCTGACAGCACCCCTACTGTAGCCAATCCTAATGAGTTCCTGCTGCTGGGTGTGGCCTATTATGCTAACGAGTTCCTGCTAGCCGTGGCCAACTTGGGAGCCAGCCGGAACTCCGTTCCTGTGCCTTCCTGCCCAAAAATAGCCCTGGGGAGCACTTTGGCCTCCTGTGGGAGGGGTGTGGTGAAAAGTCCGTCTCTGCAGTCAGAAATCCTTGTGCACGAAGAAATGCTCGCTTAGATCCCTGGCCACCACCCACAGCTCTGTGAGAGCCTCCGCTCCCCTCTTCCCCTTGAAGATCCTCTCGTTTCATTGAGGTCACAGGGCTGTATCCGGACAAACACCCCGAGGTACTGATCCTCTACTATGAATCACAGGTTAGCATTTGCACACATGTATTCCACACGCATGCAACAGAATTATGGCTTAAATCAGAAGACGGCTTCCCAGACTCTGTAGACGGCTGTGTGACCACAACTGACTGCTAACTGCTGGCTGAACACACTGACTGACATTCTCCACACACACTCCTTAGCCCCGCCCACCCACCAGTCACCTCACTCACTCATCCCCCTCCTTCACACACACACACACACACACACACACACACGGTCTTCTGCAACTTACCAAACATTTAAAGAAGCACACCCTTAAACCTTTAAATTGTTAGAGAAACCTTCTGGCAGGACCTCACGGAGAAACGCCAGCTTTCTCATCTGCCTTTCTCATCATGGTGGCCTGGGGGGGTCACACAAAGGAGGTGGGGTGCAAGGAGCCCCTCAGCTTGGGTCCTGCAGGAAAATCACATGGGGGGAGGACCTAGCTGGGGCAGAGGTTTCTCAGGCCTGGAAGGGGGCTCTGCTTCTGCCATCAGGGCCTTGTAAGCTTTTTAAAGAGCCACAAACCATTTTCACTGTAACAGGTTATGCTAACTATCCCCCCGCCCAGCCAAAAAGTGATATATTTCACACACACACACCGGCACCATGATTGGTGGACGCGGACACCAAGGGGGCCCGTGGCTGGTCCAACAGGAGAGGGAGATCGGAAAGGGGGGTCGGGTACCTCATGACTGGTTCAGTCAGGGAGGGAAGGTGACAGTCCGAGTCTTCCTGATCCGCAGTAGTTGTGAAGGGGAGACAAGAAGGGGTGTTTCTTCTGGGTGCGGGGGAAGCCGGAAACAGGCAAGATCAAAGAAGAACAAATTTAGCATTTGTGGGAGTCACAACGACTTGGGAGAGGCCAAATGTTGCCCTGGCAGACCTCAAGTCCAAAGTGGCTCCAGTGGGAACGGTGTCTGCGTGGATGGCAGACCAAACCCACCTGCCACAAAATCTGGAAGGCATTCCCAGTGAAGTCCAGGTCAGATGCCACCAGGCAAGAAAGAGGGCACATTCATTGTTGGAATGGGATGCAAACGGGCCTATACATGGTGATCCCCCCACTGGAGCCAAATGGGGTGCCAGAAACATTAGTGGCTGGAAGCAGCCGACCCGCAGAGGGAATCTGCTGTGGTGCCACTGGACCGGCCTGCAATGTGTGCTGCCTGAAGAGATATTTCTCCAAATCACCCAGTGCCAGATCTGAGATGCCTCCACCATGAGGGCCAGAGATCCCATGCTCCACTGTTGATTAACACAAAATTTTGTGATAGTATAGTTCATGGCTAGCAGTATCCACTTGCTTTGGAGCAGGGTTACAAAAAAATCAAATCTGATAGCCCTTAACTCTAATAATATGCAACCTAGACTCCGATGGAGACTGATGTCCACTCATGTACCGTGAGACACAGTGAGCCCCTCATTCTGTCGGCAGAGTAATTAACCTGATTAAAGAGTAGATAAAGGTTTATTTAGGAATTAACATACTTGATAGGAAAGAAAATCTGGCATTCCCAATGAAGTCCAGGCCTTATGTTGCCAGAGACAGGTTTCTAGCGACATCTCTAGCTGAGAGAGAGGGTAAGACTGAGTGTGGCCCTTCCGAGAAGGAGGGGGGGGAATTGCCCCGAGAGCAGCAACCTGGAGACAGACAAGGAATGGCACTTAAAAGGAGAGAAGGGGCTGCTGGCCTCACTACCCTCTCTAATTGTCTTCTTGCTGCTGCCCCCTGCAGGGTCTTCTTCTCTTCTTCTTTGTATACCAGACATTGCCTTTTCCAGCACATCCATGAGACTAGCCATCTGAGAACACCCCTATATCATGAATGCGCACCCATGCAATAGGTTGGCCTCTTGCATCCACCAGGAAAGAGACCTCAAAATGTCCCCTGAGAATAGAAGAAGAAGAGATTGGATTTATACCCCGCCCTTCACTCGGATTCTCAGAGCGGCTTACAAACTCCTTTCCCTTCCCCTCCCCACAACAGACACCCTGTGAGGTGGGCGGGGCTGAGAGAACTCTGACACAAACTGCTCTTTTTCAAGGACAGCTGTGCCAGAGTTTGTGACTGACCCAAGGTCACATCAGCAGGTGCAAGTGGAGGAGTGGGGAATCAAACCCGGTTCTCCCAGATTAGAGTCCGCTCACTTAACCACGACACCAAACTGGCTCTAGAGAACCTCCCCCACTGAGAGTCACATTGAACATTACATTTGTAGAGAAACTAATTCTATAACAGTCTGAGCAAAGGGGACAACTACAGTGGACGAGGCCACTAACTCAAGAAACCTCTGCACAGACACGGCAGATGGCAACTTATGAGAGGAGAACTTGGTTACCAGAGTCTGAATGATTCGAGCTCTATCCCTGGGAAGGAAAGCATGCCCTTGGAAGGAGTCTAACAGGGCCCCTAAAAAGAGAATGGATCAAGTGGGGTGCAGTTGAGATTTCTGCCAATTCACTATGGGGCCGCCTAAGGATGTCAGAGGGGACGGGGTTGTGTGATCTGCCAAGCTGGCTGCAGAAGGAGCTGTTAAAAGCCAAAATTCTATGTATGGATAGATATACAACACTTTAAATGTAGATGGACTCCTACCGCTGCTATCTACTTAGTGGGGCTGTTGCAAGTCCAAACGACAGAAGAATACATTGGTAGTGAGCTGAACCACAATGAAAGGGAGATACTTTCAATAAGCCTAGTGAATGGATATGTGGAAAAAGGAATCTTTAAGTACTGTGACCCAAGAATTTATTTCTCTGACAGCAACAACATCAACCAATGCAGTCAATCGAAACCTTGAAACCTTCAAAAATTGTTAAGGTCTCTGGGGTCCAAGATGGGGAGAAGGGGACAGGAACGACTTAAGCAAGTGGCCAATGGGCCATTACAGAAACTCAAAACCATTTTTGATGATAGAGAGCACCCATGAATCCTTGATGGTCTCTCTCCAAGACCCAGCAAATGGTGCTAAATCTGTTTAGACAATTAGGAGAAGCATCTGCAGGCACAGGTCCTAATGGAAAAAGATTTACCATGACCATTTTGGTCCTTTGGCAATTACGGGGCCTGCTTACTTCTCTGTATTGCCCTGATGTTTCTTCCCTTGTTTTTGGAACCTATAAGGGAGACGGTAGGGAGCCTGCTGTGGGGATGGCTGGTATATGTAAGACGGCTGGTGTTGGGGTTGAAAGGTATGTCTCAGGAAATACCTGAGGTTAGAGGTCTGGGAGGGTTTACCTGCAATCCCAAGGTGGGCGCAGGGCAAACGGGGTCGATTTTTAAAAAAAAAACTCAAATGCGCGCATGCTCCCTTGGGTGCTTGTGCGCATCCGTGGAGACTTTGGAAAAAAAAACCTTTTTCCAAGGGGACATGGGCGGGCGCCGGAACTACCACCGGAAACGCGATCAGACGCCCGCCCTTGCCCCGCGGTTTCAGGAAACTAGTACCTCCGAGGTACTAGTTTTTTACCGTGCATCTTCCGCGGGAAGCCTCGGGTTCGCCACGGGAGCTCGACGCTTCCCAGATGTGGCGGTGAGATCACGCACGGAAAATCCACCTATCTTCCATCCCTCTAGCGTGCCTAATGCTCCGTGTGACCGCAGCCTGTATTGCCCTGATGTTTCTTCCCTTGATTTTGGAACCCATAATGGAAACAGTAGGGAGCCTGTTGTGGGGGTGGCTGGTATCTGCAAGACTCCTGGTATTGGGGTTGAAAGGTATGTCTCAGGAAATACCTGAGGTTAGAGGTCTGGGTGGGTTTACCTGTGATCCCAAGGTCTTAGCTGTTAACTTATTCATATGTATCCTATCTATAGCAACATCCAAGATAGAACTTTTTAAAAAATGGGTTAAGGTCCTCTACTTTACCCTGAGTCTCATTTGGAAGCTCAGTGGAGCACAGCCTGGAATGCTGCCTGAGGACGACCACTGAGGCCACGATTCTACTGGTACAATCCGCCACAGGCCTTGCAGCATTTAACTGTTGCTCACCCAGTTTCATCACTTCGGCACGCAGGCCCTTGGCCAATGTCTTTTTGTCACTGGGAAGTAGGTCTAAGTATTGTGACACACGGTTCCAAAGAAACATCTGGTACTGGCCCACTATTGCATTAAAGTTGGCCATCGTTAAAGCCAAGGCCCCAGAAGAGTATCTGTTGCAGCCTAAGCCATCTAACTTTTGGCCCTCTGTATCGAATGGAGAGGTGTGTGAACTTGAGCAATGTTTAGATGGCATTACTTCTGCTACTAACAAATTGGCCGGGGGATTTCCGAATAAGAACTCACACCCTTCCTCCCACAGCCTTTACATGCTCTCTAGTTTCCTTGTAGATGGGGATACTGAAGATGGCTTAGCCGAAAGACCTTTGGCAATATCCAAGAGTCCCTGTAACATAGGGAACACCACTAGTCCAGCATTACAAGTCATGGTTATCAGGGCCATTTTCATACCACTTGGTACATTTTTTTGAAAAGTGCCACGACAGAGACAAAAAATATTTTCAGGAGAATAAAAAAACATTCTGAGGAGAAAATCAGAAACCACAGATTTTTTAAAAATGATCCTACGGCTACAGTGGCAAAGGAAGGACTGAAGGAGGAGCGCTCCCCCTCCTCCATTATGTGTTGGTTTGGGCAGGAGATGCTGGCATGCAGGGGGGGGGAGCTTTGGAGAGCAGGAGGAATTTTTAGACTGCACGGAAGCAACCAAGGGGAACATTTGTTTCTCTCATTCAAGAAAGACTACTGAGTGTTCCTGTTGAGTCTCAACATTTTCCTCCAAGACTGGAAGCAGAAATCATTGCCACACCCTCATACAGATGACTGTTTATATCACAGGCTTATCCTCAATTAATTTTTTGTCACAAGAGTCATTTTCAAGGAACATTTTTTAAAAATGCTTGTCACCACTTTATGCTGAATGCCTGCAAGAAAGGGCTTTTCCTCCAGGCCAGACTGTCCAGGGATCCTGGAGGTTCATTGCCTTTTTCTGCGCATAGAGCAGGGGTCACTGGGGAAGTGGATGAGGGAGTTGTGACTTTCCTGAGTTGTGTAGGGGATTGGACTAGATGACCCTTGTGGTCACTTCCAGCTCTCTGTTTCTATGTTTTCCTCCTTAAGAGGCCAGTAATTTTACTAGATGCATTATTCCTAGATTAGTTCCTTTTCACAAAGTATTTTCTATTACATGCCAATATAAAATTCTAAAATGTAGAAGAGCAATAATAGGTGTCACACACAGACACACACACACACACATCTCTACTTCTTGCTTGAAGGCCGGAGATACCCATACCTCCTTGGAGAGACACAGCCCCCCTACCCCCCAAACTCACTTCAGAGAGATCTATGTAACTTTGTGCTTCAGAAGTGTGAGTCATTCATGCTTCCAACATGTACCATAACCACCCACTGTTAGGGCATGTCACAATTTCAAAGATTTTGGAAAGTAATGTACTGTGTTCAATAGCAGTATGCTTAATTGACCCTTGCATAAGTGCCTGTAGAAGTCTTATCCTATATAAAATAACTGTCTAGCTTTTCAAGACAGACAGAGTTTCAGGTTTCCTTTATTCCCTCTGGTTCTTGCAACTCACACATAAGATGCAGCCTGTTAGTACGCCCGAATTTTTTGAATTGTTTCAGAATAGGTTTGAACAGGGCTTTTTTTGTAGAAAAAGTCCAGCAGGAACTCATTAGCATACTAGGCCACACCCAACAGCAGAAACTCATCAGCATATCAGGCCACACCCCTGCCAGCACAGCTCATTAGCATATTAGGCCACACACCCATGCCTTCCCTTGGCTTGCCCGGGCGCCCCACGGCTGCAGGGAGCCCAGGCAAGCCGGCCCTTGGACAGGCCGGGGAAGGCACTGGGAGGCATTTAAATGCCTCCCTGATTCTTCCAGGGCCAGGGCCCCCCCTATTACATGCCAATATAAAATTCTAAAATGTAGAAGAGCAATAATATGTGTCACACACAGACACACACACACACACATCTCTACTTCTTGCTTGAAGGCCGGAGATACCCATACCTCCTTGGAGAGACACAGCCCCCCTACCCCCCAAACACGCTTCAGAGAGATCTATGTGACTTTGTGCTTCAGAAGTGTGAGTCATTCATGCTTCCAACATGTACCATAACCACCCACTGTTAGGGCATGTCACAATTTCAAAGATTTTGGAAAGTAATGTACTGTGTTCAATAGCAGTATGCTTAATTGACCCTTGCATAAGTGCCTGTAGAAGTCTTATCCTATATAAAATAACTGTCTAGCTTTTCAAGACAGACAGAGTTTCAGGTTTCCTTTATTCCCTCTGGTTCTTGCAACTCACACATAAGAGGCAGCCTGTTGGTACTCCTGAATTTTTGGAATTGTTTCAGAATAGGTTTGAACAGGGCTTTTTTTGTAGAAAAAGTCCAGCAGGAACTCATTAGCATACTAGGCCACACCCAACAGCAGAAACTCATCAGCATATCAGGCCACACCCCTGCCAGCACAGCTCATTAGCATATTAGGCCACACACCCATGCCTTCCCTTGGCTTGCCCGGGCGCCCCACGGCTGCAGGGAGCCCAGGCAAGCCGGCCCTTGGACAGGCCGGGGAAGGCACTGGGAGGCATTTAAATGCCTCCCTGATTCTTCCAGGGCCAGGGCCCCCCCTGGCCCGCCCGCCTCGGAGTCACCAGGGGGTGGGTTGTTCTCCAGGCCTTCCCTCTGTAGCCAGGCACGCAGAGGTTTTGGCTGTAGTGGGTGTGGCCAACTCTGAAGCCAGCCGGAACTCCGTTCCTGTGCGTTCCTGCCCCAAAATAGCCCGGGGTTTGAAACAGTGCGCAGTTTTGCTATTTTAAAATTAGCACTTAGTTATTGATAGAAGGAAAAAACAGTCTATGTGAAGAATGCAAATCTCTGGGAGCAATCCTAAGCAGGTCTAGTTAAAAGTAAGTCCCGTTTAATTCAGTGGGGCTTCTCCCCAGGAAAGGGTCCTTAGGACTGCAGCCTCCACCTGCAGGATGCAGCCCAGGCAGCCTCAGAAGACACTGAAACGTCTAGCCTGCCCATGAGCCCCAAGAAGAGAGAGGAAGCAACTTCTGCCCAATTCACCCTTTAGCAGCCAGTCAGCTTTTCTCTGCCTCATCGGTGGCCACCTAGCAACAAAAGGTGAAGCCCACCTTGGGGCAAAATTGCAATAAGGCTCCCACAACTCACGAGGTGGTCTAAACCAACTCGATAGCGGAGTGCCGTCCGCAGAACACAAAGCCCATCGGGCACCCAGGCCAATGACTGGACAGACATAGAGACTGACCTTCCCACTCACCTCCAGAAGTGCTCTCTTCAGAAGAGGGTGGAGACACATTGGCATGGCAGTGTGGGGAAGTTTGCATGGCTGCCGCCGCCCATGCTATGCCAGTCCTGTGGAGAAATAGAGGACTTCAATTGCCAGTGCTGCCAGTTCAGCTCCTGTCAGGTGACACGTGCAGGAAAGAAACGGAAAGGAAACAAGCCTGGACGATCCCATCCCCATCAGAAACCATAACCTTTGAATACGCTTCCCTTTGGAATAATATTTAGTCAAGAAGACATAAGGTACAATATCTTAAGTGACGCTTTAACAGATTGTTGGAGATTTTGTAATGTGTATTTTGTGAGGTGTGTGATGTCCGGAGGACTTAGAAAAATTGCACTTTATGTTCATTAGCTGCTCTCTGAATCCCTTCTCGTGGACTGAATGCTTAATAAAAAGCCTTTGATGAGGGACATATCAAAGGATTCCATTAAAATATTCAGATCTGAATATGATTTGTGCCCTCAAATGTCCCAGCATATCTCAAATCCAGCTGACCTTTTCAGAAAATCTGCTTGACCGATCAGCAGGGCGTTCCTTTGCTACCTGTGGTCTCTCTTGTGGGAGGGAACTGCTGGGATCCAAAAAGCGGAGCACAAATTGAATAGTTCAGTGCTAACCTATCTGATGGGAAACAGGGTTGCACTTACCTGTAACTGTTGCCCATCTAGTGGTCTTCTGTGCAGGCACACATTGGGACTGTCGATGTGCAGGCCAGTCAGGGAAAAGATTTCTTGAGCTTCCTTAGCAGACTAGGAGAGCCCCTCCTTCCTCTGGTGCTTTCCCACCAAAACCGTCACATGATAGGGTTGCCAGCGTCCGGGTGGTAGCTGGAGAACTCCCAGAATTACAGCTGATCTCTAAATTACAGATATCAGTTCCCCCAGAAAAAATGACTGCTTTGAAGGGTGAATTCTACAGCATTATACCTCCTTGAGGGCTCACCTCTCCCTAAACCCTCCCCTCCCCTGGCTTCACCCCCAAATCTCCAGGAATTTTCCAACCGAGTGTTGGCAACCCTATCACCCTCTCCCTTCTGCTGGCCCAACTGTCTCAAGCTCCCTCCCACAGCCCATTTAAAGGGGATGCACAAGGGAGACCGAGACAGCTGACCTGGCGGAGAGAGACCGAACAGTCCTGAGCAGCCAAACCAAACTGGCCAAAGTTCAGTAAATGTTCGGGGAGCGCATCTTCCCCAAACATCGGTTCCCGAACTAGCCCAAGTTCAGCCTGAATTTTGGCTCATGAGTTGGTTCGTGCTCATCCCTACTACACAGAAGATCACTCGACGAACAATAGTTACCGGTACATGCAACCCTGTTTTCATCACGTGACTTCCCACATTTGGAGACTAACAAGCTCATTTCGGGGAGGAGACAGGGACGAAGCTCTCAAAGTAAGAGACCAAGGAGGACTGCCTTCCCAACAGTTGTTCAGTGTTCCATATTGACATTTACCAGGAGGTGCTTATAAAGAAGCAAGGAGCTTTCTAAAAGTGTCCCAACCGAAATACATGCAGGAACACGGCAAGGAAAAACAGTGGTTGGGTGGAGAAAGCTGTGATACGTAAAATGGCATTGAACAGTCATGCACTCAGGACAGAGTGTGAGAGCCTCTACCAACCCACAAGGATGGGTTGTGTGAGGATGCTAAGCAGTCCTTCCTGGAGCCTGAACAACCAATACGAAGCAGTATTAGGGCCCTAGCAGACAAAACCCAAGAAAAGTCATATTTGAGGAATGTAACGAGTGCACAGATATTTGGCGTCAGAAACAAGTGTAACAATAGTGTTGTGCAACACGAGGACTGAGAGACCATCCCTGGTAGGAGATCTTGGCCAGGTCATCACACACCCTAAGCTTGTGAAACTTCCTGAATGGAGGAGGCCCATGATGCCCTCATTCCACAGTTGGAAGTGTTGCATGCTAAAACAAACCCTTTTCTAAATGAAGCGCCAGACAGGAGCAAAAAAAAATAATCAAATGAGGGGTTATACCTCTGTTTTGTAACGTCATTAGAACTTCAGTAAGGAAGAGGGAAGTTTAGAGAGTGACTCCCAACCAGTGGTCAAAGCATTATCAACAGCACAAGAAGCAGGGTCCAAATCCTATTCACAGCCTCAGTAGAGGCCCTTTTCTACTTAGTGGTGCAAGATATGGTAGTGAAGGAGCAGCAGTACAGGAAAGGAGCCGATACAAACGACCAAAGTCATCAATGGGAGTGAGAACAAACTCCTCTGCTCCAGAATAATGAAAGCTGTGAAGCAGGCCTGATGTGGCCACAGAAAGGACGGACAGCATCAGGGGGTCATTTCCCGCCAGAGCGCCCCAGAGCAGCGCTCCAGCAGTAAGGAGCCCGGGCCCCACCCCACCCGCCCGCAGAGACACTCAGGGAGGGGAGGGGGTTTAAATGCCTGGGTTCCCTGCCCGGTCTTCTCCAGGTGCCCCGCAGGGCAGGGAACCCAGGCATGACTGCCTCCGCTTCGGTGGGCTGGCTGGAGACGGGGAGGGCAGGGAGAAAGACATGCCTGCCTTTCCCCCTGAGCCCCTCCGCTTTTGCTGAGAGACTCAGGGGGTGGGGGCGGGGGATTTTAACTCATTTGCATAACTCATTTTAAACATGCCTGCCCTTTGTCAGGGGGTGTGGCACATGCAAATGAGTTGTGCAAATGAGACCCTGCCCCTCTTTTTCTAGGAAATGACCCCTGGACAGCATGCACCACACAGTGACCTTTTGTAGCTCACAGAGCCATCTGCGCAGCAAAGCATCCAAGGAAAAACACAAAAGCAGATTACCTTGCCAATAGATTAGAAGGGCATTCCCCAATGAGAGGGGGTCTCTGGCAGCAAAGGAGCAGAAAAGGACAGGGCATGGACTGTCCCACTGTGCAGCAAGGCCAAATAGCCCAAGCCTCCTATCCAGGAATGTAGGAGTTGGCACCTTAGCTGCCGAACACTTCACTGTAATGCATTCCATGACAATGTGGGGCGTTTGCACTGAAATAAATGACACAGATAAGTAAGGCAAGTACGTGTGGATGTAGGTGAATGTAGCAATATGGCAACCTAATCTTGCGGAAGACTGGGAGACACACCCTCAAAGCAGGACCCCCACACTAAAGGGAAGGCATCTGAGATGGCACTAACTCCCAGAGGTACAGACTCAAAAGGGGTGCCATGAAGAATGCAGTGCAGAGACTACCAGGATAAAGCACATCAGCTCCGTCTGGGAAAGAAAGAAAAACAAATCTGGGCACCCCCTGAAGGGTAAAATGTACACCAAAAACCAAATTCTGTCACAGTGTCATATACAGGTATGTAAAAATGCAGGAAACTCCAGCTGTGGAAGCCAAAAGAGCTATCCACCTTTGTAAAATAAGGATTGACTAAAGACTGAGGTAGGCAAAGGGGAAAGGGGAAAGTGGTTGCCCTGGAAAGGGTCGATAACCAAGCATCAACGGAGCAGGGAAAAACAGTATAGTAATTTTGATTACTATATCATGTATTGCTGTTTTCTCTTTTTGGTAGCCGCCCTGAGCCAGCTATTGTTGGGAGGGCGGGGTATACGTGTGATAGATAGATAGATAGATAGATAGATAGATAGATAGATTAGATAGATAGATAGAGATAGATAGATAAAATAGATTAGATAGATAGATAGATAGATAGATAGATAGATAGATAGAAAGAAAGAAAGATAGAAAGATAGATACTACAAGGGGTGGACCCGCGATACTCGTGGGAGAGGGGGAGCTCCACACCTGTGAGGAAGAGGAGGAAGCAGGAGGAGGAGGTAAGTTCCCCCCCCCTATCC
>NW_015172038.1:517568-530694 GCF_001447785.1 Gekko japonicus | reverse complement strand
CCGGCTCCGACCCGCCCCACGTGTGCACAAACCTCTCCCTCCCCCCCAGGTGGCCCCGGAGCGCGGATTTAGATATCCGCGCAGACGGGGCCACTTGGGTATTAGATATATAGATAATTGCCATGCATTTTGTAAAACAGTCAAGGCATAATTCCAAACAAAAGGGAATGCTCGAATCCTGCCACTGGCCGCTTGCACCCCCAACAGCATCGGGACTCTCTGCAGGAAGGGTAGAGAGGTGTGTGTCTAAGGCATCCAAGGACAAGTTTAAAGACTATAATACACATAAGTAGATGACCCGGACCTAAGAATAGGACTTTTCAAGTGCCCTTAACATATAAAAAATTACCCAAAACAGCACCCTTTCCCAGGCCACAGGGGAGTACTGAATTAAGTAGTTCAACTACTGGGAAGCCAGACAACCTCCCCTCAGAGGAGAGGTGGGAAAGAACGAGTTTGAGCCCACAAAGTCACTTAGCTGTGGCAAAGAATTGTAGGAGACCCGTGAATTACAAGGCAGCAGACCACAGAATCTAGAGTAAACCACCACAGAGGACACATGAATGAATTCAAAAGATTTTTGGCAAGTCCACTACCAGAGACTTCTTCAGTAGGAGGTGCCAAGGATAGAACCTGGCATCTTGTGCATAGAAAAAATATGTGCACAGCCCTGAGACACCATGTTATCTGAAGGAGGGAAAGAAGAGGCACCTCTTAAGGAACTGACAGTAAGCCTGTTCCGCCCCCTACAGTGTTGTCCAGCTGGACTGAAGATTCATAGTCTCCATGTGGAACCACAGTAACAACCACTTCCTTTCTTTTCAACCCTTATCCCTAGTGTAGACTATAAAAGCTAAAGGTGTCTCTTGCTCGAAAGCTAGTGGAATCCAATTCTAGGGGGTGGTGCTCATCTCCATTTCCAAGCTGAAGAGCCAGCGCTGTCCAAAGACATTACTATGGTCATGTGGCCGGCATGACTAAATGCTGAGGAGCACAGAATGCTGTTACCTCCGAAGCAATACCTATTTATCTACTTGCAATTTCTTGCTTTCGAACTGCTAGGTTGGCAGGAGCTGGGGCCAGAGATGGGAGCTCACTCCATCACACGGCACTTGGGTCTCAAACTGCCAAGCTACAAACCTTCCGGTCTGCAGTTCAGCATCTTAACCTCTGAGTCACCATGGCCCCTAGTGTGGACTAGGGTAGTCTAAAAAGACTGGCCCAGATTAAAGGAACAGACTTGTCAAATCATCTTAAAGGTAAAGGTAAAGGTTCCCTTGCTCGAAAGCCAGTCGAGTCCGACTCTAGGGTTGAGGTGCTCATCTCTGTTTCCAAGCCGAAAAGCCAGCCGAAAAGCCAGCGCTGTCCGAAGACGTTTCCGTGGTCATGTGGCCGTCATGACTAAACACCAAGGCGCACGGAACGCTGTTACCTTCCCACCGAAGTGGTACCTATTTATCTACTTGCAATTTCTTGCTTTCGAACTGCTAGGTTGGCAGGAGCTGGAACTAGAGACAGGAGCTCACTCCGTCATGCGGCAACTCGGGTCTCAAACTGCTGAACTACCGACCTTCCACAGCCTGCAGTTCAGCGTCTTAACCACTTGAGCCACCGCATAAATCATCTTAGTCAGAGATAAATGAAGAAATAAGCTGGACTGACAAAAGCTCATCTTAAAATAAATGTTAGTCTTTAGAGTGTCACTGGGCTGCTGTTTTATTACAGCCAGGCTGTCATTGGAGATGTTGAATGGCCTCAGTTTATAACTCTTTGGCCGATCCAGGACAAGGTTAAAATGGTGTGTCATGCTCCCTTCTAAGGGGACAGTAAAAGGATCATAATAACCTGTTGATTAGCAACTTCAAGGGAAATTGCAGCAGGGAAATTCTGCTTCCCACCCAGGGTAACACTCTGCTGGCTGAATCAGAGATGAAGTGATATTGATGAGCATTCGCATGTTAAGGACTTTGCTCCATGGGGGCACCTGTTTGGGTAGAAACATAAGACATCCTTTAAAAAGACAGGTGTGGGCTTTATCTATACCCCACCTTATCTATACCCCACTCTCCAATGGGACCTCCAAGTGGCATAGAACATTTTACACTTTTCCATTCCACCCTCACAACACGGCAAGGCAGGTCAGGCCAAGAGAAGGCGATGGGCACGGGCAAGTTTTTCAGGCAGAACCCAGTTCTCCCAGACCCTAACCCAGCACTCTAACCGCTATACCAGACTGGCTCTCTTGGACGCGGTGTCACAGAGGAATGACGCCAGAGACAGTCTGAACCCAGCTGAAATAAGAACTCCCTCCCAGAAGCAGCAGTGAGACTGGGACCCCTGGGGAGAGTCAGCACCAGTCCCTCCCCCCTGGCAGGACGAAGGGAGTGTGGGCAAACGTGAAACCAACAGGAAGAACCCGCCTACAAAAGGACGGGGCCTAGGGATGCAGGCGGACCATCTCTCTCGATAGACAGAAGCAGCTGAGGAGCCCCAAACCACCACCGAAGGTTCTGAAGGCTACCATGGAAATGAGAGGAGAGGCGCACTGCTCAGGCTCACCTCAACAAACAAACAAACCCCAAAGCGTCAGTTATGCTGCCAGAGGAAGGGTGAGCTTGGGGAGATAAAACAATAGACCAGCAGGATCCTGGCAGCCACCAATTAGGATGCAATGACTGTGTAAACAGCCTATTGCTGGGAGTGGGTGTGTGATGGGTGTGCCATTTTACAGGCTTATAAGCTGGGCTGCTGGAGTTGTCCTTAGTTTGAGCTGATTCACTAATAAACTATGAGTTGATCACTACACGCGTCTCGAACCCAGTACATTTCAGCATTCTTGCCATCTACATCTGTGTCCCCTATGAAGATGGCCATGGCAAGCTACGCCTCTGCTTGAAACAGCACCTGTGCCGAAAGCCCCTCAGGGGGAAACGTCACTGCCAAGATGCATCAGCAAGAGGATCCACGGACAACCAGTTCTGAGCCTGGAGGCGAGGCAGCCCCAACAGAGCGAGTCGTGCCCCTGAGAATGCCGCACCTCCGGGGATCTCGCCTCGGAACCCCGGGTGGCCCAAGAAGAGGAGGGGCGAGGGGCTCCCTTCCGTCACCACGCCTAGTAGCCACAGATGAACCTCTCCTCCGTGAATCTGCCTGAATCCCCTTTTAATTCCCCACATGGAATTCCCTTTTCCCACTGCCCTCATACCCTGAGTTAACATTTTCCGTGAGCTACCCATCGCAACCCCAATTTGAACTCAGTAATCACAGCTACTGCAGGATATCAGTGTGACTGTGTATACGTAAAGCCAGGATTTCCCCATCATTCTGAACAGAGGGCATTGACGGCAAACCTGCCTCTTCATTGCCCACACCTGACTCTAGATCATTTGGTGCTAGTTTTTGGGAGATTCCCCACTGCCCTTTGCACTTTCCTCTGTTGCAAGAACTGCACGGTTACATTTACTGTCCCATTCCTATTCTGTAAGCAGTTATCAGCCCATAAAACGACCACTGGTGATTGCTAAATGTATTTAGAAGCTTTCTTAAGCTAGTCCTTTGATGGAAGGGGTTCACATTGGAGAATTCATGTGTCAGAATCAACTGACTAGCATCTTAATAGCTGACTTAGTCCAGAACCCATAATGCCATGAACATTTAGTACTTTTTACTTTTAAAAAAGTGTTCTAGGCCCTGACCTGGACAGCCAAGGCAAGACCAATCTCATCAGATCTCAGAAGCTAAGCAGGGTCAACCCTGGCAAATAATTGGGTGGGAGACCTCCAGAGAATACCAGGGCCAAGAGGCCAGAGGCAGACTATCACGGCCACTTCTCTAAATGTCCTCCATGCCCCAGTAGGAGTCGCCAGAGGTCACCATGAATTCCAGGCACGGGCACACACACACAAATGCAAAACTACCAATAAAAAGTGTTCCAAATCCTTTTACAAATTCTTCAGTTGTAACACAATGAACACAGTTGTAACACAATGAAGAGTCCAAATGGTCCTTCAAAGGTTATACTTCAAGGATTACACAAACATGCATGCTGTTTCTGTAATGAATTTCAATCATACTTTCCCAATATCCTTTTTATTTTCACCTGTGTTCTGCTTCAGAAGTATTTCTCAAAGTTTTAATTTTTGTCAGGGTAAAAGGTGAGTGGTTGACTTTAAACATAAATGGATTTCAAATGTTTCAATTGCTACAACAGAAATTGAACAGAATCTTCTCCTTTGTCTCAAACAGCTACTCTGAACAGGACAACGCGCATTAGGATGTGAGACTTCCAGCCCAGCCTGTGTTTTATCTCCCCATTTCATTTGCAACAGTTAAGCCTGCTTTTTCAAAGCCCTGTGCAACATATCTAATGGCTGTTTCCAAAAGCACAAACAGAAGGATTAAAGTTCTGATCATCAAAAATGTTACTGAGAACTCCTACTCTTACAGAACGTTATCTCTTACATAACATTTACACCAAGATCTTGTTCATAGTTACAAACTGGCAAAGGAACCACAAGCTTCTTATTCTGTTATCTGCAAGATTAAACGAAACTGCAGTGTTTGCATTAAGGAGGAGGAGGAGAAGAATTGGTTTTTATACCCCACATTTCACCACCTGAAGGAGTCTCAGAGCGGCTTACAATCGCCTTCCCTTACTCTCCTCACAACAGACACCCTGTGAGACAGGTGGGGCTGAGAGAGCTCTGAGAGAACTGCTCTTGAGAGAACAGCTCTGAGAGAACGGTGACTGATCCAAGGTCACCCAGCCAGGTGCAAGCGGAGGAGTGGGGAATCAAACCTGGTTCTCCCAGATTAGAGTCTGCCACTCTTAACCACTATACCAAAGGAGGACTTTACACATCCCTTCCCTTCAAACAAAGGGGCAAGGTGACTTTTCAATATTTTAAATATACAGCCACTGAGTAAAGGGGTATCCATAGCCTAGTTGTTGTTATCCATTTGCTCATTTGCTTGGGGAAATATCTGACCCACTGCAAACAAACATCCTCTTCCCCAAAGTTAGTATCCCCCCCCCAAAAAAAATAAAAACTTTGACCGCGTGTCTACTATGAAAGAATGAATTTGCTCTAAGAACAACACAAGTTCGTCTGTGGGGATGGACCAACTAAACCCTAAATTGTATCCCAGGAAGGGAGAGGCGGGTCTAGACTACTCAGCTGAGCTAAGAAAGAAAACTGAATCCCTGATTTATTCCACCCTTTGACCAAGCTGTCAATGAGCCACAATCCATCATGGATCCTGACAGGTTCCCCCTCCCCCATCTTTAACATCTTTTATCTAGACTTTTGAAATGATTGGTCAGGAGCAGGCTGGTACCACTATATTAAAAAGGGGCCTCCCCTGCAGAAGGAAAATCCAAGATCTGAAAGGTGAGGAGACAGGGCCTGACAGTGTGCGTCAAGGTTCATGGTCTTGGACCCATTCCCAGGAAGGGAAATGTAGAGGTTCTTTGGAAGCACAGGGGAGCTAGGGGAGGGGGAAGAGACAGCCCAGATGCCTCCATTTCTCCCACCCATGATGGCCTCTGTACACACACCTATTTTCTGGCTTGCAAAGGAGGGCAGGTTCAGAATAGTTTCCTTTTGCTGGTGACAGATCCTACTGGGGAAAGAATCCCAAATCAGGGGGGGGGAGTTAGAAAGCAGATGTTTTAAACACCGTGCTCCCTTGGTTCATGGCCAGCTTGGAGCACAAGATCTGTGGTTATAATGCCAAATCTGCATTATAAAATCAAACACTTCACAGTTTTAGAAATGCTGCTTCAAAATGCTGCCTCACTGAATGCAGTCTTCTCATTATCTGATTATTATTACTTTTGCTTTCAAAAGTTATGTTCTTACGACACAGCATTTGATGCTTAGGCAAAATCTGTGTAGCTGGCTAAAAGAGGACCTTGTTGCTTGTGAGTTTTCCATCCCCACTGGCTGAGCTGCTACTAGCTGAAAAGACAATGCACAGTGGTGGTGAGGATAAGGTAGGGCTGCCAAGCCGCGGTGGGGGATCCATGCGTCGTCACAGGATCCCTGCCGCGGGGGAACAGCGATACGCGATGCACTGGCGTCGCCAGGATGTGACGCTACGCGTCGCTCTGGCAACGGGACCCCATGAGGCTGTCCTCCCATACTACCCACTTGGGGCAGCAAAATGACTTGAGACAGTCCTGCCTTATAGCTAAGCAGAAGGAAATAAACATGGCTTGCCTCCCTCTATTTCCCACTTCCCTCTGCCACCCCACCAGCCACAGCCGGGACACTCACCTGGAGCTTCCTTCTAGAGCTCGTTGTATTTCTTTCCACAATGGGCCTTACTCCTAGTAATTAATAATTATTGTATGGCATTGTACATAGAATAGCCAGAATATCCTAAGATTGTCTGGCAGCCAGTAGTTCTAACTCTATCTTAGAGTTATGCACCACTAGGTGGTGAGCTAGACTTGGGGCGATTTCTCACTAGAGCTGCCTCGCAGCACAGCGCCGTTTGCCTCCACACAAACATGTCAATTTCACACCGAAGCTCCGGGGCTGCATTTTGACTCGGGGCTTCGCCCGATTTCCTCCGCAGTTTCGTGATCCTGGTTTTTGAGGATCATGAAACTGCGAAGGAAATCGGGCGAAGCCCCGAGTCAAATGCAGCCCCGCAGCCTCGAGTGTGAAATTGACATGTTTGTGTCGAGGCAAACGCAGCGAGGCAGCTCTAGTGAGAAATCGCCCTTGTTTTCTTAAGGAAATAGATGTTTCAGAGAGGGTTTGCCATTGTCTACCTCTGGGTCACAGCCCTGGTATTCCTTGGGGGCCACCCTTCCAAATATTAGCCAAAGCTGACCCTGCTTAGCTTCCAAGATCTGACGGGATCGGGCTAACCCGGGCTATCCAGGTCAGGGCTTGAAGGTGTGGTGCTGGGCAGAGAGGGAGGCTGAGAAGTGGGAGAAGGGAGAGACCCAGAGAAAGCCAAGGAAGATGAAGGGTGTGTGTGTGTGAGAAAGCAGGACTTGTTCTCCAGCCAAGCCACCCAGGCAACTGCTTGGGGAAGCAGAGGAGCTGACAGACCATGGGGATGCAACTTCCTCTCAGCTATCTGTTTGGAACTGAACAGCCTAAAACAGCCTTCAAAGTAGAAGATCACAAAACAGCAAAAGAAGATGGAATCAATGGCTATCAATGGCCACTAGCCAGGGTGACTGAGGGGAACCTCCACATTCAGAGGCACTAAACCTCTGAATTCCAGAGCCAGGAGGCAACATCTGGACTCAACCTTTGTTGTGCTGCTTCAGACCAACACAGCGACCCCACTAGCTTATACCGAGAATTAAACTTTGTTGAAGGTGTCACTGGACTCAAACTTTGTTCTATTTGCTTCAGACCAACATGGCAACCCACCTGAACATATCAGAGGTGACACCCAAGCTGAAACAACTGTCACAAACACCGGTTAATTTAGAAATTCTGCTTAAACTAATTTCGACTTTAAAAATTCAAAACATTATTTTATGACAAACGCTTTTAAGTTTTGCAAAAAAAAAAAAAAGTGATTGTGAGCATAAAAGACAGGACATTTGCTAACATGGCCTGTAGACATCACCAGGACTTGGGCTCTCCTCTCTAAGCAGTAAAGAGAACAAGGCAGGATGATTCTTAGCTTGTCTTCAGTTTGACAGGAGGAATGGAAAGGCCCACATTTCTTCAGCTGCTGATAATTACTTAAACTCCGTATTAGATTTATCTGTAACTTTGAAAAATGTGTTTGTTATAACATGCTTTCCTTTCTATTCCTATTATCCCCTCGGAATGTATTATTGTAAATACAGGCATAATTTTTGTTTTCTGACAACACTCAGTACAGCTTTTAAAACTACTCACCTTTATATGACATACGGCCTGCCTGGAGCTGATAGGGGTAAAGAAGCTCCAAGCCCAGGCCAGAGGTTAGGGCATTTACAGCAGAAAACCACTGCCCTACTCAGAGGAAAACATTCTCAGAATTCAGGCTTGACACTATCTCAGGCCTTGGCTTCAGGCACAATGAGTAAGCTTGGATGCAGTGAACTCTGGGAATGACTGTAGTTGCCATGGGAAAGCAGGGAACAGGGAGGAAGAGGGCGGCTAAAACGCAGCCAGGAAGACGGTTTGCTTGCAAGAGGCAGCTGGGGCTGTGCGCTGCTGAAACGCTGGCCCTTTCAGCCACCACAGACCACGGTCCTATGAAAACAACAAATGGAAACTGATACCCAGAGACCATTTTGAACTGAGGGGCAAACATCTCTCTGAGGAGCCCAGCAGGTGTGAAAGGACTGCCACTGAGAGCAGACAATCTCTGATATCACAGCAATATTTGCGGGGCAAAGGCCACATCACTTTCCCTTGCTGTACTGAGATCTCCTGTATCCCGGCTGGAGGAAAGCAAAGGCCTCCCATTCCCATCTGTTCCCACTCCACTTGCTTCCTGGTTATATCTGCAGATACATTTCACGGAGCTCCTCCTCCACCCGGTAAAATGTAAAAATTAGGGCATACAATGCAAAAATGTGTAAAATGTATAAAAATATATTATAACTAATGATAACACAAATACAGCAATTCCTAACCTAACTACATCAAAAATAGATATAAAATACAGTCAACTACTATCTTCCACATTAACCTGAGAAATATACAGAGAGCGTAGTTTAATCACTTGGGAACAGAATTTAGCCACTTTCCTGGTGATCTCAATACTCCCATCAGAGAGAAGCATGTTAATAATCCCAAAGTCAGAGGTGTCAGGACAGAGCTCAAGTAACGGGGAGATAAGAGAAGTACGAATTTCATTGTAAAAAGAACAGTGGAAAAAAACATGTCATTGACTCTATCTCACCACTGTTACAAGGGCAAAATCTCTCAGACCGAGCAATTTTGTTATATCTGTCCTCAATAACCAAAGATGGCAAAGCTGAAAATCTAGAAAGGGTAAAAGCTCTTCTTTGACTAACATTTTCAAGATTATAGAGATAGGAAGCAGGAATAAGAAGGTATCGTTTATGGGGTGCAACAATAAAACTGGATGTTTTTGAGATGTCAAACTTCCACTCTCTGTCTCAAAGACTGTCTCACTAAATCTCCCTCCATCCACAGGAGAAGTGAAGAAGAGAATCCAAGGTGCGCAATTTTGACTTGAACTGCCTTGTGCCAACTGGACTGAAAATCATCCAACAACGTTAAAGGAAGGAGGCCTCGGGGATTTATGTTTATAGTAAGCCAAAGAAAGAGTGAAGAGAGTGCAATTCTAGAGGCTACCTTCAGCATACCTGTTTCCAAATGTACCATCGCATTTGAAATACATTTGGGGACCTGCAAAACAGCCCTCAGAAACTTTGAATGAACCCATTCCAGAGGGGTAAAACAAGACTCAGGAGGGCCTATAAACGTCCCATAAAGTAATGTCCCATAGTTCTCACTAACTGCACGACAGAGGGAAAGAATCAGGAAGAAAATGGCAGTGAACAAGGGAAGTGTACCTATAACTCCTGTTCTCAGTGCCTTTGCATTCATGGGGAAACAGAGAATCTTCTCAGAGCCACACAGCCTGAAACAGAGACCCTGGGCGTGATCACACGAGCAGTTTGGCCCAACGTAGCCACCCCTCCCCTTCGGATCAAATGGGCACAGCCACACAGCCACATCTGTCAGGCATTCCCTGGGGCACACTCACCCCGTCCTCGGACGACTTGGAGCTGGGTTAGAAAGGCACCACATCGCAAGTGGTGTTTTTGGTTCCCCGTGCATTCAGTGCACATGTCTGGATGTTTGAATGTGAGGGAAGCAAGCGCAGAATGGATTGGCGGTCTGAACCTGCAACACTCACCCCGTCCTCGGACGACTTGGAGCTGGGTTAGAAAGGCACCACATCGCAAGTGGTGTTTTTGGTTCCCCGTGCATTCAGTGCACATGTCTGGATGTTTGAATGTGAGGGAAGCGCGCGCAGAATGGATTGGCGGTCTGAACCTGTAGATCCGCTCCCGCCACTAGGGCAGGGGTTGGTGGTTTTTTTTTGCCTATATGACCTTGGAGGTCTCCCATCCAAATACTAGCGAGGGCTGACCCTGCTTAGCTTCCAAGATATGATGAGACCGGTGCTAGCCTGGAGCCATCCGGGGCACGGCAGGCAAACACGGACTCTGCTTTTTTCTAATCCTTCTCCCTATCTCCAATCATAAAATAAAGAACATTAGTCTAGCCAGAAGGGTTTTGTTAAAAAAAAGGGGGGGGGGTAATCTACACTTGAAAACAATTAAAAGAAGATGGGGAGTTAAATGATGCTACTAGTTCTTCAATTCCAGATATTCCATCCATTTTTTTAACTGCCTGTGGACTCCCATCTGTGTTACAGATCCCTTCCACGTAAGGCTAGTTCGAGCTCATTCTGCTCTTTTGTACTTCTGTCAGGAGGAATGTTTGAATTCTAATCCCCTACTAAGCCTACTAAGGGGCCATGGTGGCTCAGAGGTTAAGATCCTGAGCTGCAGACTGGAAGGTCTGTAGCTTGGCAGTTCGAGACCCGAGTGCTGCGTGATGGAGTGAGCTCCCACCTCTGGCCCCAGCTCCTGCCAACCTAGCCGTTCGAAAGCAAGAAATTGCAAGTAGATAAATAGGTACTGCTTTGGTGGGAAGGTATCAGCGTTCCATGCACCTTGGCGTTTAGTCATGCCGGCCACATGACCATGGAGAAGTCTTTAGACAGTGCTGGCTCTTCGGCTTGGAAACGGAGATGAGCACCGCCCCCTAGAGTCGGATTCGACTGGCATTCGGGCAAGGGAAACCTTTGCCTTTACTTTACTAAGCATGGCCATTATAGTCTCTGCGTCTCCCAGCACCACACATTTGTCTGTCTTCCCATTATGGCAAATCTTTCAGAAGTTTCTTAACACTGGCCCCTTGCTGGATCAGTTTCAGAGATTAAAAACACATGCGATGAGAAGGAAAAACTAAATGCAGAGTCACTTCTGTTCCCATACACATTGTTAGAAATTAAACTGGTGCCTGGTGCTCTTGCTGCCTCAGAAGAACCACCAGCCACGAACACTTTGGCAGAGGCTCCAGCATTCAGGAAATCACCTGAATCCCACCTGAATAAAGCTCTAATACATGGCTGAAAGCAGGATTAATTTAACCAAGCAAATCCTCACGTACAGAACAGAGTTCAAACATTTAAACCAAGCTTGTAGTCACAGTGCATTGTTGTTTAGCCAGAGTTTATGACAAACTGGATCTTGTATTGTAACGTCTACAAGCAATTGGAGTAGAGGTAGGTGTGTGTGTGAAGTGCCGTCAGGTCACTTTTCACCTATGGAGACCCTGTGAATTAATGACCTCCAGAAACGTCCTCTCGTTAACAGCCTTGCTCGGGTCTTGCAAATGAAGGGGGCCTTTGTGGCTTCCTTGACGGAGTCCATCCATCTCCTGTTGGGTCATCGTCTTTTCCTGCTGCCTTCAGCTTTTCCTAGCACTGTTTTCTTTTCCAGTGACTCTTGTCTTCTCATACTGTGACCAAAGTACGATAGCCTCAGTTAGTCATTTTAGCTTCTAGGGGGAGTTCAGGCTTGATTTGATCTGGAACCCCTTACTGATTTCTCTTTTTTACAGTTCACAGTACCTGTAAAACTCCTCCTCCAACACCACATTTCAAATGAATCAACTTTCTTCCTGTCAGCTTTCTTCACTGTCCAACTGAGTAGATTAGTGTATGCAAACTGAAAGATTAAAAGTGATCATTGATGTTCTTTCACTATCAGTTTGGTGTAGTGGTTAAGTGTGCGGACTCTAATCTGGGAGAACCGGGTTTGATTCCCCACTCCTCCACTTGCACCTGCTGATGTGACCTTGGGTCAGTCACAAGCTCTGGCACAGCTGTCCTTGAAAAAGAGCAGTTTCTGTCAGAGTTCTCTCAGCCCCACCCACCTCACAGGGTGTCTGTTGTGGGGAGGAGAAGGGAAAGGGGTTTGTAAGCCGCTCTGAGGCTCCAAGTGAAGGGCGGGGTATAAATCCAATCTCTTCTTCTTCTTCTTCACTGTCCAACTGAGTAGATTAGTTTATGCAAACTGAAAGATTAAAAGTGATCATTGATGTTCTTTCATTATCAAATGTTACTTTGAATTTCCTCAAAGACTTCTTGGAAAGGGAGGGTGGGAGAGGCAGAGAAAGGAATAAATTATGCAATAGACGTAATAGTGATGGAGCTTCATTTTCTGGGTATAATAAGAAGCAGTTACTCCACATTTTTCTGCTATAAAATATTCAGTAATTCAACTGTATTTCAAAGGCAGAATTAAAAATGACGCCTATCTTCCTCTGATTTCTTTAGCCATTGTGAATCTGAAGTGAACGCGTTTCTCAAAAAAAAAAAATGTTGAAGTTTGTCAAAAAATAAATAAATGTTAAAGCCCTGACCTGGACAGCTCAAGCAAGCCCAATCTTGTCAGATCTTGGAAGCTAAGCAGCGCTGGCCCTGGCAAATACTTGGAAGGGCGACCTCCAAGGAATACCAGGGCCGGGGATGCAGAGGCAGGCAATAGCAAGCCACTTCTCTGAAATGTAGAAGCCCAACTAGGGGTCTCCAGAAGTCAGCGGTGACTTCCAGACACACACACACACACACACACACAAATACTCACCAAAAATGTTGTGCTTAGAAAACCAAATATAATACAAGGCATGTTAGTTTTCCTTTTCAGTGTGATAAAGCTCCTGCAGCAAGTGGCAAGGAGTGCTCTCTGAATGTCCCCCTAAGTTCTTTAGCTTTGCATTCTTTGAATACAACAACTGATACAGTTGGGATAATATCGCTAAGCCCTTCCGACTTCCCTGAGTGGTGAAATATCCAGGGGTAACACCAGTATTCCCTCTAAGGTGAGTTAGTGTGAGCTAGCTGACAGTTTTTTAGCCTCCGGCTCACACATTTTTGTCTTAGCTCAGGAAAGATGGCTCCAGAGCAAACTAGTTTCTGCAGTAGCCAGATTGCTCGCTCACAACTTTCATGCCAGTAGCTCACAAAGTAGAATTTTTGCTCACAAGACTCCACAGCTTAGAGGGAACATTGGGTAACACCACAGGGTTCACTTTCCTTTGGAGGAAAG
>NW_015172038.1:510004-516820 GCF_001447785.1 Gekko japonicus | reverse complement strand
GCCGACTTTAAAAATTTTTTTATTTAAGTGTACAAACATACAAACATATAAACTATTATCATTTGTATTACAAGTCATATATTTATTTTAAACTTATTTATATTTATATGGAACATATTTGTATTACTTAACCTCCCAGGCTTAAGGGCACAGAGAGTCACTTTGCAAAGCACCAGAACACACCAGATCGCCTCTAGCATGCTGCTGAGGCCAGCTCCACCACCACCCCTCACCTTCTTTAACTAACCTTGCAGGCTTAAGGATACAGAGAGTCACTTTGCAAAGCACCAGATCACCTCTAGCACGCTGCTGAGGCCAGCTCCCCACCCCCACCCAAATACAAAAAACAACAACCAGGCAACTCACCTCGAGAAGGGCAGAAGCTGGGCAACAGAGCAGTCCTCCTTCTGGGCCAGGGTATCCCCAGGAGCACAAGGCAGAGGACTGCTGTGGAGGGTAGCAGCGCCCCATTTCACAGGGCAAGCAAACCCCAGCTGAGGGGAGGTGGGGCCAGCCCAGATTAGGAAGCACAAAGTATACTGCTGCGTTTCTGTGCTGCCTGAGCAAAAGGATCTGTGCTGCATGGCCACTGGGAAGATAACCTCCCGCCCCTGCGCTGTGGTAAAAATTTCTGCGCTGGCCAGGGGAAATCAGTGTGCCAGCATAGCCTGACGCAGCTTAAAGCCTAACCTACCTCACAGCGTTGCTGTGCAAGTCAAAAGGGGGAGAAGAGAATGATTTAAGCTGCTTTGGTCCCCATTGCAGAGGAAAACTGTACTTCTGCTCTTTTTCAAGAACAGCTGTGCCAGAGCTACGGCTTGCCCAAGGTCATCCAGCCAGGTGCAAGTGGAGGAGTGGGGAATCAAACCCTGTTCTCCCAGATTAGAGTCCGCGCACTTAACCACTACACCAAACTGGAGTTGGCAACTCCAGGCTGGAAAATTCCTGGAGACTTGAGGGGTGGAGAGTGGAGAGGGTGAGGTTTGAGGAGGGGTGGGACCTCAAACAGGTACAATGCCAATGACTCCACCCTCCAAACCAGCCATTCCCTTCTGGGGAACAATTGTTGCCGATCTTCAGGTGGGGGCTGGAGAGCACTCAGAATTACAACTGCTCTTCAGGTAGCAGAGATTAGTTCCTCTGGAGAAAATGGTGGGCTCTGTGTCATTATACCCTGCTGAGGTTGCCACAACAAATTGAAGCTGAGTGCCCAAGGCCGGGGCACTCTCCCAGAGCCTCTTTCTGCTCGTTGTATTTATTTCCATAACAGGCCTTATTCCTAGTTAGATATAATTATATGACAGTACTAGTTATGTTCTTTAGAGCTTTGACATCGTGCTCTTGCATGACCCTCTTATCCTTCGCCAGCCTTTAAAAAGACCTGAAACTAAGCAGTGGTTCTTATACTTTGTGCTGATAACTGTTCAAAATCATCCCTGTACTTCCTGGCTACTGGACCTGCTGCAAGATACAGGTATGATTGAAACACTTGCAAAAAGGGACCAGATGGCGAGAAACTATAACATGTGTGCGTGGAAAATTCCTCAGAAAATAAAAAATAATTTTGGAGTATGGGGCATAGAAACTAGCATTTTCAGCATTGCCAAGGGGACTTATGACAGTGAATCAACACTTCTGTTGAGGGGTGTGTGTGATTTTGGTTGATTTCCCCCTCTGCCTCCAGATCCCCACTCCCCTCTCCACACTGTTTGTGAAGGACTCCTGACCCCCTGGAGCAAAATTTCAGGGGCCGGGGGGGCCCGGTGTAAAAATTCCGGGGGCGGGGGGGGGGGGGGCAAGTTCCATCCTGAGAGTTCTGCTCATGCTGCTTTGCATTCAGTCAATTACCAAAAAATCTCTTTTAAAGACTTCAGAAGTAGGAAACCGATTGAGGAAAAAGAAACATCATTAAATAACAAATGATATAAAGAAGTACTGATGGGCAAAGAAATTGTAGAATAATGGAATTCCTGTTCTTCAGATGCTGAAACTTGAAGCGTTATAAAATTTAAAAATATCAAGTCATGGGCCAGACGGCATTGCCCTGAGAGTTCTTACACATCCTAAAGGAGAATTTACTCCTGGAGAAAGAGAAAGGCCCAGGCTTTGTTGCTGGCATCACACAAGAAATGATATCATCATACCAGTGACACCCAGGTATTTGGAGAAAGAGAAAGGCCCAGGCTTTGTTGCTGGCATCACACAAGAAATGATATCATCACACCAGTGACACCCAGGTATTTGGGTAGAAACTCTATGGTAGAAGATGGCTTTACCATAGAGTTTTTGCCCAAGTACCAGAGTGTCGCCTGGACATCGCTGGTGTGATGACATCACTTCCTGTGCGACGCTGGCAATGAGGCCTGGGCTTTTCTCTTTCTCCAGGTAAATCCCTCCCATTCCCTGCTGGTTGGCCAGGAAGTATCCGGTGAACCTACACATAAGCACTGTGACATCGCCGATGATGACAGCAAGCCTTGCTGAAAAATCCTGATTTTTTAAAATGCAAGTATGTAAGAAAATAAACTGACATGGCAACTGGAAAAATGTGGTGGGAGGGAAGATGCATGGACCCCACATGCTCGATGTGACTCTGATGCTAGCAGATCGACTGCTAAGGAAAGCAGGAATAAGTCATGTGTGTGGAAAATCCCTGTGTCAAACTTTGGAGAGCAGCATAAAAAGTTTAAAAGACAGAAAATTCTACAAGGTGAAACTCCAAGCAGCAAATGGTGAAGGGGATCTTTCTGACTTGGAAACAAAGCAGCAGAGGAGGTTCTGTGTGAATGCGGGGTGTAAACTGAGACCAAAATACTAATGCCGCAAATATTCTATTTCATTTATTGATACTCCACTTTTTCCTGCAATGGGGACCCAAAGGGGCTCACAACATTCTCCCCTTCTCCATTTTTTTCTCACAACAACCCTGGGGGGTAGGCTAGGCTGAGAGTGAGTGACTGGCCCAAGGTCACCCAGTAAGCTTCACAGCAGAGTAGGGATTCGAACCTGGCTCTTCCGGATCCTAGTCTGACACTCCGAGCACTACACCATGTGGGCTGGGACTACTGCGCAGCTTCTGTGTAACTGCAACCTGGGCTGCAGCATTGACACATCATTGGATATTGGACCACCGCAGCCCTATAGCAATTATCGACTACTTGGATTGATTTGTCCACACAGGACAATCTATTTGCAAATGGCTGCTGTACTGCAATGGTAGCACAATATCCAGTGATATGTGAATGCAGCCTTAGTGAGTCATGAAGCAGAGAAAATGCAAACTGATATTAGGAATGGCTGAACTGCCATTATTGCAACAGCCTTTGCTAAATCTGTGATGTGGCTACATCTATATATATAAGAAAGTCCCCTCACCATAAAATCAATGCCCAGGCCAAACCCCTGGACCCAGAACCACCAAATTCGGTGAGAGTGCTCCTACCCTGACGTAGATGCTCGCTAAGAAGGGATTTTTAGAAATTCGACCCCTAAGGGGGTTAAAAGGGGTAAAATGTGCTCCCTCATTGATTCCTATGTGGCTGCCAGCAGCTGCCTCCTTGCACCCCCTCCCCACACTCTCTGTTTGGTCAGCTGCAGAGCTCAGTGTTCTGAGGTTTAAAAAAAAAGAGGAGACTGCAGAGAGCTCATGACAGTTGAGGAAATCAGGAATGGCCAACAACCACCTGTGAGGTGCAGTGATGCTGCTGGCCCAGCCTCTCTGATGGCTTCCAACACACTACCCCCAGATCCTACACCTAACAGGCAGTTGTCTGTCAGGTGCAGCAGCGGTTGCAGTGTGCTAAAGTCATGAGGGAGCCCGCCCCAGCAGTAACGCCTTAGTGATCCTGCCAGCCCCGCCTCCGCAGTGGCTTCTAATATTCCTCCCCCCTCCCCCTTCTACACTGGACAGGCAACTGCCTGTCAGGTGTAGGAGCGAAGGTGGGATGCTTACCACCACTAGGGATTGCCTTAGCACTGCTGCTGGCCCAGCCTCCCCGATGCCTTTAAATACAATCCCCCCCCCCAACACCAGACAGGCTGGTGTCTGTCAGGTGTAGGAGCAGGGGCAGGGTATGAATGTTTATAAAGGTAAAGGACATTTTTAGGAGCCATTTCAAAGCGTGCCTCCCTCATGAACCTGAAGAAATGTCCACCACATCACCACTCCCTCACACCAACTCCCCCTCACACCTCTCACTGCCCCCAAGAAAGCTCCTGGCAAATGTCGAGCAAGATACACCAACGCTACAAGGAGGAGGCAACTTAGGAATGCGGCAAAGACATTTGCACATAGTACTTCTGCAGTGCACTGAGCTGCACAGGCCAAGTACCAGCAAGATCACCCTGAGGTGCTCAGAACAACACTGTCTCCATGTGAGCAAAACAATCCAGGATCACAAGTAGAGAGGCCATCACTTTCGTGGAAGGTGGCAGGAGTTGACTTAACAGACGATTGCTTCTTAAATTGACAGTTCTACGTGGCCTTCTCTATTTTATTTTATTTATTTATTTATTTATTTAGGTATTTTTACCCCGCCCTCCCCGCGAGCGGGCTCAGGGCGGCTGAGTGAGCTCATCAAGCAGCCTGGTGATCCTAGCACCTGAGGGCAGAACCACCAATGTGGTCTACAGAGAGGTCCTTCGGTAGAGAAAGAAAAAAGTACGTATGTCTCACTTCATTTCTTACACGACAGTCTTCTCCGTTAGAATTCCAACAACAAATGTCACATTTCAAATTTCACATCATCAGTATTATAACTGGATATACGGAACTTAAATACCGTAGCGAAGCACGGGTAGCAGGCTAGTAAGGAAATAAGAGAAGGCAATGTTGGATCAGGCCAATGGCCCATCCAGTGCAACACTCTGTCACACAGTGGCCAAAAATGCCAAGTGCCATCAGGAGGTCCAGCAGTGGGGCCAGGACACTAGAAGCCCCCCCCACTGCTGCTCCCCCAGGCTCCTTTTTTTTTTTTTGCAGTAAGTCAGCCAGCTGATTGGCAGAAGAGAGGTGGGGGGTCTGGCATCCCTGCCTACAACCCCCACTTTCCCCTCAGCAGCCACTTTAATGGGGTAGGTAAAGAATCCAAGAATGGCTGGGTTCCAACAGTGAGTAAAAAGTAGGCTCTTAGTGCCTGCTGGATAAGCAGCTCTTGTCGTGCCCCCGTTGTGGGCCCTTCCCAGGGCTCTCTTGGCACAGCAGGGAGGGGCTGTGCCATGGCCCAGGGGTAGGGCATCTGCTTGGCACGCAGAAGGTTCAACACCTGGCATCTCTAGCCAGCTCCCACCTTACAAGCTCCAAGATATCCCAAAGTCTTACAGTTCAAGAGTGCAGTCTTCAGTAGTGCTCTTGTCTTTCTCTTTTAGTTAGCACAGTCCACTCATTATAATACCCCACTGAGGTCCTGGTCTCCCCCCCCCCCCCCGCGGTTCCCCCCCCCGCCCTTTAACAGGCAACCCTACCCCCCCATCCTCTGCTGGTGGCGGGGGGGGGGTAGCCTGGCAACCCTAGAGCTGACCCTCCTAGTGGTGAGCTACTGACCGTTACTGAAAGGGCAGGTGAAGTCACTGGTAACTGGCAACAGTTGACCACTATATTGCCTAAGAAGAACTGACTCTCTTTAGCAGAAAAAGAGTGGAAATCACTGTGAGCTAAACCTGTACTAGGCCCTGTCAAGAGCTGCCCCTGTACTCTGCCTGGCAGGAAAGGGGAACTGCTCGTAGGGCAACAAAGCAGGCCTAAAGATTCCCTCTGTGATCTTTGTGGGAAGAACTCCTGCCTGGTGAAGAGGGCAACTGGATCACACCCAAGACCCAGAGCTCAGGAGGACTCACTGGATCCTGAGCAGGACTCTCCCCTTCTATGGGACTCTGGTGCTCGTTGTGAATGAACCATTTTGACATTTTCTTGGATTCTGGAGTGTTCTTTGCATTGTTTAATTAAATTGTATTAGAATCTCTGAAACACTGGCTGTAAGCCTTATCTTAGACTGTGGACCAAGGCCACTGGGACAAAAAGGGGTTACATTTGTGAAATCTGTCCTGAGTCTCACTGAGAAAGGAGGACTATAAATGAAGTATATAAAAATATTTAAAACTTGTAGGTAGCATTTGTATTTCTAGTCCGCTATAAATCCTGGAAAGATTTATAGATAAAAGATAAAAGATTTATAGATAAAAGATAAAAGATAAAAGATCAGAGGACATCACAAACATCACACAGAAATAAACACATGTACAAGGGTTGCCAGCTTCCAGGTGGAGCCTGGAGATCTCCCACTATTATACCTGATCTACAGACCGCACAGATCAGCTCCCCTGGAGAAAAACGGCTGCTTCGGAAGGGTGGACTCTGTGGCATTGCGCCCTCCCCAAAACCTCACCCTCTCCAGGCTCCACGCTCAAAATCTCCAGGTATTCCCCAGCCTAGCACTGGTAACCCTACATGTTTAGCATGCACTAATTAAAAGGCCTTAAAACCGAGGCCCTGTTTAAGGGGGCAGGCTGGGTGTGTTCCTGTAGCGGGTGTGTTCCTGTTTTGCTCCCTCTAGTGGTCGATTCAGTATTGTTGGACTGCAGGTTTTTATGTTGGACATAAAGCGGTACAACATCAAATCGACCGCTTGAGGGAACAAAACGTGTGTGGAACAGACTCCCCCCTCCCAAGAAATAGGAACCCACCAGCAAGGGAAATGAGAATGAGGAAAAAACCCCTAAAACTGTTACCAGCCTCCTCAGCCCTGAACCCGGGGTGGTCTTTCCTGAGCAGAGGTCATTTTGGGGGGGGGGGACGCGGGGGAACGCAGTTCCCCCGGG
>NW_015172038.1:500038-509926 GCF_001447785.1 Gekko japonicus | reverse complement strand
TGGCTCCCTCCCTGCCTCTCCCCACCCCCGCCTGCCTGGGGCCAGGGAGGGCCTTGGCGGGGCTTCCTCACACTCCCGCTGGCCTTGCAGGTCCACCGCCGGGCCCCTGATGTCAGGGGGTGTGGTATATGCTAATGAGTTATGCTAATGAGTCCCCCTAGCTCTTTTTCTACAAAATGACCCCTGTTCCCGAGAGACACCCCAAAACGACCTCTGCTCGGCCGACATAGCTTGCTGCGGGAGGAGTCCCCGCTCCCAAATCCCTCCCCGGACCGTCGAACTTCGTCCCGTCTGGTGAGTCATGCCTAGGGTGTCTTGTGGGGTCTGTCAGGGTCCCCAGGGCCCGTTCTGCACGTCCCGTGACCTCTGGAGCATGACAATGCCAAGGTACTTGGGTGTATGGTTGTGTGTAAGTCAGGTGCCATTAAGGTAGACATTCAATTAACAGTTGGCAAGATTGTTATTGAGATGGAAACAGGAGCATCTTTTTTTCCCTGGACTGTAGCAGTAGAAAAGAGCAAGAGTCCAGGAGCACCTTAAAGACTAACAAAATATGTTGCAGGGTATGAGCTTTCATGAGTCTGAAGAAGTGACCAGTGACTCATGAAAGCTCATACCCTGCAACATATTTTGTTAGTCTTTAAGGTGCTCCTGGACTCTTGCTCTTTTCTACTGCTACAGTCCAGGGAAAAAAAGATGCTCCTGTTTCCATCTCAATAACAATCTTGCCAACTGTTAATTGAATGTCTACCTTAATGGCACCTGACTTACACACAACCATACACCCAAGTACCTTGGCATTGTCATGCTCCAGAGGTCACGGGACGTGCAGAACGGGCCCTGGGGACCCTGACAGACCCCACAAGACACCCTAGGCATGACTCACCAGACGGGACGAAGTTCGACGGTCCGGGGAGGGATTTGGGAGCGGGGACTCCTCCCGCAGCAAGCTATGTCGGCCGAGCCAGGAGACAGGACCGGGGTCCATGGAGCAACCCCACAGAAGAGGAGAGGGGCAGAGGCTGCTTGTCCGACGGGCCAGGAGAAGACGGGCTGCTTGTCCGATGGGCCAGGAGCGGACGCGGAGCAGCGAGTACCGCCGCAGATCAGCGCAGAGGCTGCCAGAGCCGCCGCCGGCGTATCAGCATTCGCCCGGGAGACACCCCGCTGGCGTCCAGATAAATAAAGGAGGGCGTGGCCCAAGCCAGAGGGCGGATGGGCAGTCCTGGGAGTGGGCAGGGAGATAAAAGGCAGGGTGGAGAAGGGGCCGAGGAGGAGGAGGAGTGCGCTGTGGAATGCAGGAGGATGCTGACCAGAGAGAGACAGAAAGACGGCAGAGAGAGGGGAAGGAAGTCCGCAGCGCACTGGCAGAGGGACTCCAAGGGTGACATTAACCCTGTCCCCTGCCTATCTGAGGCCACTCCCTCTCCCTTTGTGGACCCTGCCGCTCCAAGGGCCGTCTCCCCTGCCGGAGTCTGTTCGAGACCCCAACGCTACGGCCACTGGGGGCGCCGCACCAACGTCCAAGGGAGAGCCCGACAGGCATCACCCTGGACAGTACCCTGAGCTATAAACACCATCTTACCAATGTAGCAGTGAAAATACACACACGAAACAACATTCTCCAAACATTATGTGGTACAACTTGTGCTGCAACCCTTAGATGCGCAGCTTTGGGGTTAGTGTACAGAACTGAGGAATATGGTGCTTCAGTGTGGCTCAACAGCTTCCATGTCCACAAACTTGATGTCCAACTCAATACAACAATGAGGACCATCAGTGGATGTATTAATCCCATCTGACCTATTGGCTACCCACGTTGTGCCACATCGCTCCCCCGCATCTCTGAAGGCAAGAAGCTTCGTGAATATAGAAAGATCATTGAAAACAGAAAGTTGCCCATCCATAAAGACATGGCTGACGCGGGCATATCAGGACTAAGATCCCGGCAATAAGATCTGCACAAATCCCTCAATCACAACATTTTGATCTAGGGAATGAATGGTTGTGAACATGAATGCAATCAGTTCCACCCGATATCCATAACCTGGCAAACACCAATGAGAGGCCCGCAAGGTTTGACTTGCCACATAAAGTATGGAAGACAGCTAATAGAATACCAACAGGCTTTGACGCTTGTGCAGACCTGTTGTTTAAATGGGGCAAAAATACCAGGACCTGAATGCGACTGTGGTACAGACCACCAAACTATTTTCCATCTGTCACAGGTAGGTGAGCGCTGTGCTTTCCAGAGAGATGTGACAGAGTACTGTGAACTGTCCCCAGCTGCGACTGAGTGGATTGAAAATGTAGATATTAGTATTTAGGGGATTGCCCAGTCGGTCTGCATACCCATTGTGTCAACTTGGTTACGTATTTTATATCATTATATGCCTCCTGTGTGTAACTCTGCCATATGGTAAATAAATAAATGGGACAGTATGATGAGGCCTTTATTAGCTTCACTTTAAAAGCAAGATGAAGAGAAATATTTGTACTGTCTGTATGAGACCTACAAGGCCGGAGTTCAGAGGGCAGCTGATTGGAACTGAAAATACCCTAACCCAACTTGATTGCAGTTGGGAACTTCCTTACTGGAGCGGTGGCGCAGGCAGTAAAACGCCTGCATTAGTAACATCGCTCGGCAGCCACTATGGCTGTTCGAGCACCACCGCGGTCGAGGTGAGCTCTCGACCTTTATCCCAGCTCCCGCCCACCCAGCGGTCCGAAAGCAACTAGTTGCAAGTAGATAAATGGGTACCCACCCTTAGTAGGGTGGGGGGCACCCTGCCTAATGTGGTGGTCGACGGCGGAGATGGCGGAGATGGCGACAGCGGCGGCGGCGAGACATCGGCCCTGGAGATCGGAGGTGGCGTCGCGCGGCAGACGGCGGTGGCAGCAGCAGCAGTAAGCTACTGCGACCAACGGAGCGATCCCTGCTGGCCAGAAAGGAGGAGACATCCGGGCGGCCGCTGCCGAGACGGGCGCATGATGACGTCGGATGCTGGCGTAAAGCAGAGCCGGAAGGACGTTGCTGGAACCAGAGGAAGGCGGGAACCGTGCGCCCAAAGGAAGAACTGCCGCCGGATCGAAATGGAGCCTGCCGGGGACGAGCGAAGTGCCGAGCCGAGAAAGAGCATGCCAATCCACCACCACAGGGGTGCCAGTAGGAAACCCCACCCCTACAAACTCTGTGGCCCTAGTTAGGATAAAATTGTGTGACTAGCACCACATGTAAGCCATTCAGAGACCCCCTGAGAAGGGGGTTCGAGCGGGATATAAAGTCTAAAGTTAAATAAATTAAATAAATTAATTAATTAATAACTTCTCAGTGAGGTGGGCAGGGACCCGGGAAAACTTTTGGGGGAGCAGACATCATTAGAGAGAAAAACCAGCTTCCCACAAAACCTGAACTTCTGATATTCAGTGGGAAACTGCCATTGGCAATCATTCTCGGTAGATGCAGAGTGGTGTCTCTCTGTCTCCACAATCCAATATTTTGCACTGGAAAAAATGGAATAAAAACTGGTTCGGTTTTATTCTGGAAAGAACTACCACACAATCCTCAGCCAATGAGAGTTCCAAGAAGTGCACGTTTCCTGACTAGAGCTCTCTGAGGTGATCTGGAAGCTGCAGGACTCTATGAACAACTTCTCGTCAAAAGAGAGGGATAGCACCCCCTTCACCTGAGGTGGGGGCATCCTGCCCCTCTTCCCTAAAAACCAGAGAGGGCTCCGCACTTGTTATTGAACACCTGCCGAGCTGGCCCAAGGTGGGACTCTACAGCTGAAGAGCAGGAGTTACAGTGGGAAAGGCCCACCCCCGGTCCCTCCTCTGGATCTTAAACAACAGACGGGCCTTTCTATGCTGGAGAAGGAGCTCCCTCGGGCATACACGGCCATCCCATCCTGTTTCAGTCGAACTCCTAATTGAACATGAACGGCAGGCAATTCTTTCCCTGCCACTTCTTGATTCTTCCTCCTGGTTGTCTGGGACTTGAACAAGGAACTTCTTGTCTGGTGCCCCTTGTTTTATTGGTCACAGGCCCAGCAAGCAGTCAGGGCTCAGGGTCTGCCACTGCGTGGGCTGGATTTACAGCACAAGCACATCAAACTGAAAATGAAGTGGCATTTGGAGAAGGAGCACTGCGAGATAGAGGACAAGCGAGGCAGAGTGTCGCCTGGGAGCGAAAGGGAAGATAAAGTGGAGCAGGGAAGAGATGCAAGGCACAAGAAGAGGCAGATGTGAAGCTGGTGAGAGGACTGAAGGACATTTCTAGGGAATCCGTGCAGAATACCTATGTGGGGAGGTGGGGGGTGGCAGCCACTAAAGAAACAAGAAAAGTCAGCAAAAATATTTTCTGGAAAAAACACACATGAATGTTAGATTCTGATGCAACATTTCCCATGTTTATGCCTCTGACGGAACAATTCCCAAAAGGCACTTCTATGTCAAGACCAGCCCTAAGAGTCCAATTAAGTCAGCTGATCGGTATCCATACCAGAGGTAAACTTTTATTCTTCCGCTTGGGACAGAATGTATCTTTCAGATAGGTAATGATGGGAAGGAAGGCGGAGCGGGCCAGCATCCCCCATTCTTTTCCGGGATCCTTCCCCATAGAAAACAGGGCCTCGTCTTCTGCGTCCCACAAATTCTCTCTTTCAGGAAGGTTTAAGAGTGCAAATAACCAAACAGGTCAGCAGAGGAGACTTGAAAAATATATGTTCAAATTTGAGGATTTAAAATATTCTCAAATTAACGCCTTATGTTGTTGTTGTTGTTTTTAAAGGAAAGGCGTGCAAACTAAACGAGAAGACCACAAACAGGCTAGTCCAGGCTGGGGGAGGTGGAGTCCTGAGGAAAGAGGGGGGGTCTGTGGGGCACTGGTTTCCCCCCTCCCCCTCTAGAGGACTCTTGGGGGAAAGGGAACTACATTTTGCAAATAAACGCAGTTGACATACCAGCCGCCACCAAAGCATGAGTCAGCAGTGTGCTCAGCTCAGCAAATGAAAAGCATCCACAACATCTGTCTTCTGGGGGGGGGGGGCTGAACTGCATTTTTAACATGTAAAAATACACTGGCCAAAGTATCACTGCCTTCCGGGCGATAAGCATTCCAGGCTCCAAATGCCACCCCACCTGCTGGCACAGGGCCCTTCTCGTTCCAGCTACAGCCACCCGCATCGCGTTCAGGCCCCCGCATGTCAAAGACAGCCCACTGCGGTCCTCACTGCTGCTCCCCACTCCGGCCAGAACGAAAATGACGCTGACACCTGCTGGACAAACATTTCCAGGGACAAATGCACTGTAAACAAAAATGGATCTCGGGGCGGGACGAACCACACGCGGATGCAAACATCCCCCCCGGCAGAAGGAAACGTGAAAGCAGGAAGGAGCCTCCGAGGGAAGGCTGCTGGCCGAGTGCCTCTTCGGAACATTCTGAACGGCTTCTTAAGTAACCGCGTAAGTGCCGAGGCCTCCCTGGATCTGCTCCCTCTTTCCCACAGTCCTGCCGTTTGGAGCAATCTGATCTATGCAGAGTACCAATGAACAAGCATGTGCCCGTTGACAACATTTCTGGAGGCGGCATAATGGAATGGCTGCCCAGGGGCCTAAACAGAGGCATCACCAGGTTTCAGAAGATGCTACAAGAACAGAACATTATCTTGTGGAAGACACACAACTACACACTTGGGAAGGTCACAAGATGGATCATTCGTGCTAGTAAAGTTGCTCACGGTGGCTTATTTTTAAGACTCTCTTTTCAGTAACATGCGATGGAGCTCCCCAGTGGACACCGCTCATGCTCAGCTGGGAAATTAACTGTTTTCGCTAGAAACCTCCACTGTCCAGGCTGATTGCGAGGACAGCCTTTTTTACATAACACTCCAAGCAGACAGACAAGGCAGGGCCCCAAGAGACCAGCCTCCTCTCTTAGATCTGGTGCCACGTAAAGCTCAGACATATTCACACAGACAGAACCGTGACCGAGCGGTTCTGGTTTCCTTCCAGGCGACCTCCTCCCAGCCCTGCAGTGCCTGCTGCCCACAACCTCCACTACTGTGCTGCAAGCTTCTCCAAGGGTCCCGGTCCCATGCATTTCGTCTGCTTACAGGGAACCTGGGAAGCCAGGAAGCCCAGCCTCATCTGCTGCTTAGGCAGGAAACGGCTTTCCCTTTCCCCTGACCAAGTCAAACAAGTGAGCGCTTTTTTTGCTCCGACCGCAGGAGCGATCAATCGGCGTTACCTTCAGTCACATAATTGTGGTCTCGGAGGAAGCCGTGGTTAATCGTCCGCGGGTCCGCGTCCTCGCCCATTGACAGCAGGATTAGTCAGCATGCCTCTCCGCAGTGGACGGGTGGAATCAGCAGAGGTCGTCGCAAGAGCACCATCCATGCTGCTGCCGCGGCCGCCGCCTAGCAGAGGCAGGGAACTGGCTGGGGGGCGGCGGCGGCGGCGGGCATGGTGGCCGGGCGCGGGGCTGCAGCGGCGCCGCCCGGTCTGCAGGCGAGGGTCAGTTCAAGGAGGGGGAGCGAGAGGAGGAGAGAGCCGCGCGCCGGCCCCCCCCCCCGGCCCGGGCCCAGGGGCAGCACTGCAGGGCGGGATCCCGTCCTGTCGGCAGAGGGGCTTCCAAGCAGGCGGGCGGGCGGGCGAGGAGCCTTGCGAGAGGCGAAGGAACCGGCAAGCCGCAGACTGCAGCAAGCGTTGCCTGGGAGCCGCGCCACGATCGCCTGCCGTTGCAGCGGCTGCTGTCATCCGCCCGTGCCGCTGCATCCCAGCAAGCCCCTCCCAGCTCGCCATCCAACCAGGCAAGATTTGCATGGAAGTAAAACTGAAAAAGGGGGGATGCAGCAGCAGGTACATTATTCCAGCTCTTCTGCCTGGAAGCTGGGCCCGAAATGTAGGCGACGGGGGAAAGATGTCAGCATGGTGGGGAAGGCTGGTCCTGGCACATCTCCCAGGGCCCCGGGACACCGCGGGCGGGCGGGCGGGCGGGCGGCCCTTTCATCCGCAGCCAAGCAGACTGCAGATCACATATTTAAAGACCATGCCTCGCAACTGAGTCGAAATAGCAGACAGACACCTGTGTGCACAAAAATAAACGGTGGGAGATTATCCGATGTTAAAACAAAATTGATGAGATCTAGTCCAGTCTTTGCAAACTGTATTATCTTGTCTTCCCTCCTCCCTACCTTCTTTCCCTTGCATCCTTGGATGTCTTAGGTACTGGGCTAGCCACAAAAAGAAAAGTAAGCCCTCACGGTGTTAACACAAGCACAAGAGTTTCTCGACAGTCACAGTAGTTGTTGGAATTTTTCCTTTACCCAGCAGAGGAGGAAGAGGAGGTCTCCGGTGGAGTCAGATAAAGAAGAGTGCATTGCGATCAGCGGTGCTGTTCATTGCATAGAGCTGTTGATTCTATTTTCTACACATCCGCATTTTGTTTGGCAATCCCATCATTCAGCCTGTCTGCAGCCCCGCCATCCCGGAGGTCTGCAGGGCTGAGTGCAGTATCCAACGGCACAGCCATCCTACTGAATTCAAGAGGGCCCAGCAAGCATGAAGAGAAGTCTAGCTTTACGGCGGCTGCGTTCGTGAGCAAGGATAGTGCTGTGCCTCCTCAAGTGACAGGAGACTGCAGGCGAGTGTCAGCAGTTTATTGTGTTCCACCTGCCCAGGGCTTCATCAGGATGGATGGGAAAGAGGCATGGGGGAGCCGGGTGGATCTGCCGCCCAAGACAGAGGGTCCCCAGCCGGACCCTCCCACCCCGCTGGTCAACACAGTCAAGGTCAGTGGTCAACACAGTCCAGCGGGGAAGGGATATCCAAATCTAGCACCTCCCCAAAGCGGTCAAGGCTTGACAGGGGCCCCCCCCCCATTACATCAGAACTTTGTCCTTGAGCCTATTATTCCTAAACTAGACAACAACTGCAGGCAGCACTTTCGCGATCTTGCTGGCTCAGACCAGGGGTCCCTCTGATCCAGCAAACGTGTTTCACCCAAAGACCGCTCAGGTACCCTGCCCACGAACAAGGCATAGCGGCCAAGGCCTTCCCCTGCTGCCGCCTCCCAGCACTGGCGTTTAGAGGTGTGCTGCCTCTGTATGTGGTAGTTCCCTTTACTCACCATAGCTAGTGTGGCCATTCCTTCCTGAAACCTGCCCAACCCTCTCTTAAAGCCCTTTATGCTTGTGGCCATCTGGACATCTTCTGGCGGCGAATTCCAGGACGTAATCACTCAATGATTAAATAAGTATTTCCTTTTGTATGTCCTGAACCTACTGTCTATCAACTGCATTGGGGCCCTCTAGCACTAAGGGAGACGAAGACAAAATTCTATCTACCGTTTCCTCCTTGTGCACCGTTTCATAAACCTCTATAACATTCCCGAGGTCTAACTGCTAAACATCTAACTGCTCTATTTTCCAAAATGTTCTGCTCTCCTTATTTTAAACCAATAATAGATCAGCCACAATCTCGGTTTTAACTTCTGAGACAGGAGGCTTTTTCCACAATAACTCAGTGACCTTGCTCTGGACTCTTGCTTTGTTAAAAAAACCCATGCAAATACCCAGAATTAAACTTGTTGGTCTTAAAGGTGCCACTGACTGGACTCAAACTCAAAAGATTTTCAAGGTATGAGCTTCTGAGAGCCAAAACTCCATTCGTCACATACTTGACAAGGGGTGCTTAGACTTCAGAGAGTTCTTACCTGGAAATCTTGCTGGCCTCTCCGGTGCTGCAGGACTTGAATCTATGTGTGCTCCTGCAGGTCAACGCAGCTGCCCTCTGGAACTCTGAAAGTAACTTTTCCAGGAATCCCGTCGTGCCTTCTTGAGACATAAGGCTGCAATTTGTGATACTCAAGTGGAAAATTTCATTAAAATGAAATCATTTTTTTTAATGTATTTATGAATGAAAGGAGTCAAAAGGTCTTACCTCAGCAATTTATAAGGTCTTAAATCAGGGTTCTGCCATGGACTACTCCTGGTTTTTCAGTAAATGGCAAGGAATAGTAGGCAATATTTCAAATGAGCTGTGGCAATTTATCTTTACCTCTAAGGCAGCAGCATCTGTCAGCATCCAGCTGAAGGGAATTTATTATAAGGTCTTATATCAATGGCATCCAACCCTCACAGGTTAAATCGAATCTATGGAACCAACTGCATGGTATGTATGCTGGAAATGTGACTCCCATACAGCTGACATTGAGCATGTGTGGTAGAACTGCAGAGCAGTAAAAATGTTTTGTAAGAGTGTTGTATGAAATACATCAAATGGTTGGTCTTTATTTACCTAAGGATCCTAAAGCCTGTGTACTCAGACTGTTAAGTGATAACGCTCCTGGAAATAGAGCTCAGTCTCTGTACAGCAGAATTCTGTGTTCTGGCTGCTTGAGGAATAATCGGTTCACACTGAGGCTTGTTACTTAGAGAACATAAAAAGAGTAAGTTCTTTATTATAAGAGAACATACAGGAAAGGCAGCGTAAAAGCTAGCCATCAAGCTTGGGTGGAGAGAGTGCTGGATAGGAAAGCCAGCGTAAAGGCTTCTAGCTAGCCATCAAGCTTGGGTGGAGAGAGATTGCAGAAAACATGTCCAGCCCTCATGGTCGACAGAGGGAAAAAGAGAGAGAAGGCAGATGGATGGAAGGAGAGTAGCATTCTGGGTAACAAAGGGGCAGCAACATAGGGCTGTCAGCCTCCAAGTGAGACCAGGGAATCCCCAGGAATTACAGCTTATATCCAGACTACCAGGGAGAAGATGGGTGCTTTGGAGGAGGGTGGGCTCTTTCCGGCATTGAGTTCTCCCCAGGCTCCAAATCTCCAGGAGTTTCCCCACCTAGCTCTGGCCACCCTACCCCTCATCCCCTGCTGGTGTCCCGGGG
>NW_015172038.1:491455-499754 GCF_001447785.1 Gekko japonicus | reverse complement strand
GGGAAGAGAGCCGAGCCGATCCAGAAAAAAAAAAAGAACATCAAGCCTTCACCTGGGTGCCGGTAGGCAGTCCCATCCCCAGTACAATGTGCCCCAAGCTAGGATGAAATGTGCTTAGCACCCCCCCCGTAAACCGCCCAGAGACCCCCGTCAGGGGATTAGGGCGGTATATGAAATCAAAGATTAAAATAAAAATACAAAATAAAACCATCTCATCCTTTGCCGTCCCTGAAAAGTACTGGGTTCGCCGCATAGAGGACTCGGACAACGACATGCGGTTGCACATGTTTATTGTACTTAACACAAGACTAACTGTAATGGCCCGACAGGGCCAACTATATACATATCCACCCAGCATCCCCCACTCCCATTGGAGGGTTTGAATGTCCCGCCCAAGTGGCTACTGGTTGGGCCCAGGGGTTGTTGGGCCAGTTGTGGTGTCGGCTGTTGGGCTGGTGGCTCGATTGCTTCCGGGAGAGTTCTGCTCGGCGTGGCCTCCTCGCTGGTCTGGGATGTCGGGTTCCTGAACTGGTGCTCCGGCTTCTGTCGTCAACTGGGGGGGGGGGGCTCCCGGTTCCTGGAGTTGTCACTTTCGTAGTTGGTTGATGTGTCTCTGCAGAAGTCGACCGTCGTCTGTTGACACCTCGTAGGAGACTGGTCCCTTGACCCCGGTGACTCGGCCTGCAAACCAGGGGGCCCCGGTCCTGTCATCCCAGAGGAATACTGGATCCCCTGGGAAGAACCCTCTCGGAGCATCTCGCTGTTCGATCAACCTCCTTGAGTCCGGTGCCCAGTCGGGGTGCAGTCTGTCTAGCAGTGTTGCCAGGCGCAGGCCCATCAACAACTCAGTGGGGCTGTGGTGTGCAGGGGGGCCCTTCGATCCAAACAGTTAACTGGATCTTCGGGGTATCCTCTAACTTGGGGAGGTGGAGTAACTGTAGGGATGGCCGGTCTGTAAGGAGGTAGAGGTTGGACGTCTCTGCTCCCGTCTCGTGGGTGGCGGTGTGGCGGCGTGCCTGAGTGGGGGGCTGCTGGTGCCGGCTTCCCTTTGACCGGCAGACGTGAGCGAGGTGACCCTGTTTCCCACAGGTGTGGCAAGTCGCGTCACGGAATTGGCAAGACTTGCGCTCGTGTGCCTCGCTGCAACTGGCGCATGAGGAACGGTCTGTGGTCTTTCCGGTGGGTCCAGAGGCCGCAGGACTCGGTGGCTTTTGGCGCGAGGGTGGCCGGACAAGGTGGACGTCCTCCTCTGAATTCTCGGGGCCCATGTTGGGGAGCACGAGGTGAGATGCAGCCGGCGGACAGTCACCGTAGGAGGCCTCGTGGCCGATGGCGAGTTGTAGGGCCGCGTTGATTTTATCCCCGGCCACCACACCCCGGCCACCACAGGGCCTTCATCCTTACAATGCCTGAGTGTGCCTCATGGAGAGCCATGAGGACCCTCTGTCTCAGGGCACTAGGGACCACGACACAGTCTCCCTACAGGAGGCACTCTTTCAGTGCCGATAGCTCGTCCTTATGGGTGGTGAAGGCTGAGAACTCGGCCCCTGAGGAGGACGTAGGCCAACCCCTCACCACCCAGCCCAAGACACGGGAGATGAGGGGGTCGCGGTTCGACTTGGCCGCGATGTCGGCAGCATGCAGAGGGGGCTCTGGGAGATCCTCGACAAGCAGGACCCCCGGTGCAGGAGCGGGGTCAGCATCCACGATGGGCAGCGGCAGCCTGCTCAGTGCATCGGCATGGCCCATTGCTTTGCCCGGGCGGTGTTCCCGGTGGTACTGGTACCCTGCCAGGAAAAGCGACCACATGAGCACCCGGGGAGACAAAACTTGTGGCGTTTGCTTGTCGGCAGCCAGGAGGCCCAAAAGGGGCTTATGGTCCATAACAATCGTGAAGGGGTGCCTATATACGAAGTTGTGGAATTGTTTTACCCCTGCCACAATCGCCAGCCCCTCTCTGTCGATTTGCGCATAGTTGTGCTCCGCGGCTGTCAACGTCCATGAGTAACAGGCCACTGACACTGTCTAACCATCTCATCCTTTGCCGTCCCCGTCTTCTTTGACCTTCAATCTTTCCCAGCATCAGGGTCTTCTCCAGTGAGTGCTCCCTTCTCATTTGGTGGCCAAAGTATTTGAGCTTCAGTTTCATTATCTGGCCTTCCAGGGAACAGTCAGGGTTGATTTCTTTGAGGATTGACTGATTTGTTCTTCTTGCAGTCCAAGGGACTCTCAAGAGTCTTCTCCAGCACCATAGTTCAAAAGAATCTATTCTTCGGCGCTCGGCCTTCCTTATAGTCCAACTCTCACAGCCATACATGACTACTGGGAATACCATTGCTTTGACCATGCGGACTTTTGTTGGCAGGGTGATGTCTCTACTTTTTATCATGCTGTTTAGGTTCGCCATCGCTTTCCTCCCAAGGAGCAGGCGTCTTTTAATTTCATGGCTGCAGTCACAGTCTGCGGTGATCTGGGATCCCAGGAACGTGAAGTCTGTCACTACTTCCACAGCTTCCCCTTCTATTTGCCAAGGAGTGATGGGGCCGGATGCCATGATCTTAGTTTTTTTGATGTTGAGCTTCAAGCCCACTTTTGCGCTCTCCTCTTTTACTCTGAGCAAGAGGCTCTTTAGATCCTTTTCACTTTCAGCCATTAGAGTGGTATCATCTGCATATCTGAGGTTGTTGATCTTTTCCCCAGCAATCTTAATTCCCGCTTGTGATTCATCCAGGCCAGCATTTCGCATGATGTACTCTGCATATATATTAAATAAGCAAGGTGACAGTATACATCCTTGTCGTACTCCTTTTCCTATGCTGAACCAATCAGTTGTTCCGTATCCGGTTCTAACTGTCGCTTCTTGGCCCTTATACAGGTTTCTCAAGAGACATGTGAGGTGGTCTGGTACTCCCATCTCTTTAAGGACCTGCCATAGTTTGTTGTGATCCACACAGTCAAAGGCTTTAGCATAGTCAATGAAGCAGAAGTAGATATTTTTCTGGTACTCTCTTGCTTTCTCCATAATCCAGCGAATGTTGGCAATATGATCTCTCGTTCCTCTACCTCTTCGAAACCCAGCTTGTACTTCTGGCAGTTCTCTATCCATGTACTGTTGAAGCCTAGCTTGTAGGATCTTGAGCATGACCTTGCTAGCGTGTGATATGAGTGCAATTGTGCGATAGTTTGAACATTCCTTGGCATTGCCCTTCTTTGGGATTGGAATGTATACTGATCTTTTCCAATCCTGTGGCCACTGTTGCGTTTTCCAAATTTGCTGGCAAATTTCGTGCAGCACTTTAACAGCATCATCTTCTAAGACTTTGAATAGCTCAGCTGGGATACCATCACCTCCACTAGCTTTGTTGTTAGTAATGCTTTCTAAGGCCCATTTAACTTCACATTCCAGGATGTCTGGCTCGAGGTCAGTGATTATACCGTCGTGGTTGTCAAGGACATCGAGGTCTTTCTTGTATAGTTCTTCTGTGTATTCTTGCCATCTTTTCCTAATCTCTTCTGCTTCTGTTAGGTCCCTACCGTTTTTGTCCTTTATCATGGCCAGCTTTGCATGGAACGCTCCCTTGATTTCTCCAATTTTCTTGAAGAGATCTCTAGTCCTTCCCATTCTATTGTTTTCTTCTATTACTTTGCACTGTTCATTCAGGAAGGCCTCCTTATCTCTCCTTGCTGTTCTCTGGAAATCTGCATTCAGTTGGGTAAATCTTTCCTTTTCACCTTTGTCTTTCCCTTTCCGTCTTTTCTCTGCTATTTGTAAAGCCTCATCAGACAGCCACTTTGCTTTCTTGCATTTCTTTTTCTTTGGAATGGTGCTGATTGCTGCCTCCTGTACAATGTCATGAACCTCTGTCCATAGTTCTTCAGGCACTCTGTCTATCAAATTTAATTTATTTTATGTTATTGCATTTATACTTCACCCTCCCCGCAAGCTTAAGTTGCTTAAACCTATTCTTCACCTCCACTATATATTCATAAGGGATGTGATCTAGGTCAAACCTGAATGGCCTAGTGGTTTTCCCAACTTTCTTCAGTTTCAGCCTGAATTTTGCAATGAGTAGCTCATGATCTGAGCCACAGTCAGTTCCAGGTCTTGTTTTTACTGACTGGATAGAGCTTCTCCATCTTTGACTGCAAATTATATAGTCAATCTGATTTCGGTGTTGCCCATCTGGTGATGTCCATGTGTAGAGTCGTCTCTTAGGTTGTTGGAAAAGGGTATTCACTATGACCAGTGTGTTCTCTTGACAAAACTCTGTTAACCTTTGCCCTGCTTCATTTTGCTTTCCAAGGCTAAACTTGTCTGTTATTCCGGTTACCTTTTGACTTCCTACTTTAGCATTCCAGTCCCCTATGATGATGATGACATCATTTTTTTGGTGTTAGTTCTATGAGATGTTGAAGGTCTTCATAGAACCTATCCCAGAGATCAGCATATCATCTAAATAAACCAAGACATTGGGAATCCCCTGTAATACTCCCTCCATGGCCCTTTGAAAAATCCTGGGAACAGAGGACATGCCGAATGGGAGCGGGTGTACCTAAATATCCTTTGATTAATGTAGATCGTTACGAATTCTTTGGACTCCTCATCAAGAAACAGCTGCTGATAAGCATGACTGAGATCAAGTTTGGAAAACACAGCCCCCCCCACCCAAGGATGCAGAAAAGTCTTGAATTTGAGGTAGTGGATAGGGATCCAGCCTAGCAACCTTGTTGAAAGTGACTTTATAACCCCACAAATCCTCACAGACCCATCTGCCTTAACCACTGGCACAACTGGGGTGACCCAGTAAGAAAACTGGACAGGTTCCAGCATACCTTCCTTCTGCAGATGATGGTGTTCCAAGGCTACTTTACTGCGCAAGGGATATTGCACAGAGCGGAATCTGAAAAAATGAGGCTGTGCATCTGGGTGTACAAGAATCTTTGCTGTCATCCTAGTCAGTGCTCCCAGCTCTGGAGTACAAATCTCTTTAGCTTGGTCAAACACATCCTCCAATAAACATGAGCGAAGCAAAAAAATGTCCTGCTGATTCAGTTTCAGCTCCCAAAGCCAACTCTGGCCCATCAAGGTTGGGCCTCTATCATGCACCACCCACAAAAGCAAATTCTTGTGCTGCCCCTTGTATGTCACTGGCAGAAGCACCTTGCCAGCCAGTGGAATAACCTCTCCTGTATATGTTTGGAGCTGGATGTAAAGGTGGCAGGGTGACTGGCGCCTACAAGCTGGCAAAGGTGTCCTGCCCAGTTATGGAGATTGCCGCCCCAGTGTCCACTTCCATGTTCAGGGTGCAACCTGAAATGGTTATTTGGGCCCATATTGGTGGTGAGTGATGATGCCCCAAGGCATAAAACTGCATAAATTCCATTGGCATCATCCTCATCTTCCTCCTGGAACAGCTCCACATGTTTGGCATTCCTCTGTTGAAACTTCTGCCTCCCTGGTTGGTTATGGGGCTGCAGCTAAGTGGTGCTCCGACGTGCTAAATGCCCTATGTGATGGCAGTGCCAGCAAACTGTGTTCTGAAACTGACAGTGGTCAGGGCCATGTAGGGCACCACAATGGAAACAGTGCTCTGTAATATTCGGGGTAGAGACTTCCTGCTGCTGATCCCTACCTGGGAAATGAAGCCATGATTTCGGCATACTCTCGGATCCTTGTGTGGCCACTAGATGCGGGCCAGCTATATCCTTTCCCATTCCTCTGTAATTCCTGGCCTTAGTGGGCTGCCATTTCCATGGCCAAAGAAACGTCCACTGCTGCTTTAAAATCAAGGGTTTTTCCCTCTCTTAATAGGCATCATTGTATTACCTGATCAAATACACCTGCCACAAGCCTAACAAGGGCATCTCCAAACTCACAGGATTCTGCCAAAAGACACAGTTCTTCCACAAATTCGGCAAAAGTTTCACCAGGGTTCTCTTGGCCACTATGGAACTTGAGAGGCTGTGCCACGGCTGAAGGGTGCGGGCTTACATGCTGCTGTACCAACTTGCATAATTCTTTTAAAGTTTTCTCACCTGGCTTTTATGGTACCACCAACTTCCTCAGCAGGGAACAAGTCTTTTGCCCAAAAACAGTAAAAAAAATAGATTGCTGTTGGTCTGCATCTTCAATCTTATTTGCCTTAAAATATTGTTCCAGCCTCTCTGCATACTCAGGCCACTCACTGACTCCATCAAACTTCGGAATCACACCATACATTGCCATGGTCACTGTAGCTTTATTCTCATCACCAGTGTAATAATTCCACAAGCACATCATGCCAGAAGGATGGACAGTTTTATTCGAACAAAAGCAGGGCCTTTCCTGGCCTCTGCTTGAACAAAAAACTAACAGCCAACAACCAGCAGGGGAAAGTGGAAGTACAGCACGTACTTTTATGTCATAAGGGACCAGGGGAAAATAACTAAATCGTTCAATAAGGAAATATCTCCAAATCTGCAGCTTGCCACGATATAACACAATCCATGTTTACTATCTGTAAAAGAAAACAAACAAATCTATATTTCTCTGTGTGTGTGTGTGTGTGTGTGTGTGTGCCTTGTGTCTGTGAAACAGGAAGAACACTAAGTGGACAGATAGTCTGTACTTAAGAATTTTCCATCAAGGATTCCCGGAGTGCTCTTGGGATGATATATGCTTACTACTGCTAAGATAATGCTTGCAGCTGGAAATCTTCCAAAGGATTAAACATTACAGTACAAACAAAAATATGCCTCTTCAGGAGGCGGAGTCTACGGCACAATGATGGTGAATGCCTTTCCCAGCTCTCTCCCAGCAGCGGGGGGGGGGAGGTGCCACTGGATCAGCACCTCCACGGGAGTTTGGGGGGAACTCCCAGTCCATAGGGCTTTTGAGGGTGAGCCTCTTTTCCTGCTAACTGCAGGGAGATGGAGGCTCCCCTCCGTCCTGACGATCCCTCTCGCTGACTGCATCCTCTTAGCGAGGCCACAAGCTGTGTCGCCCCGGTCAAGCGCAGAAGATCTAGCGGAGGAGCGATCAAGAGCGTGGTCAAGATAAAGACCAACAATGAACTGTGAGTTAAGGAACGAACTGTGAGTTAAAATGAGCAATTTGTCATCAGAAGAGAAAATCCCCCCCCAAAGAAAAAACTTTGTGAGTGATCGGAGTTGTTCTGGGAGAGGGACGCCTCTCAGATGCATTTACATAAACAGATGAGGGGAGAGAGAGAGAAATGATTGTAAACAGATACTTTCAAGCAAAATCGCCCTCCCCCTGAAACCCCTTAAGCGATTGGAGAGGGGTGCCTCTCTGACTCATTTACATAAACGGAGGAGATGGGGGGAGAGAGAGCGTAAACGGATACTTCTGAAAGACTTTATTTATAAGCGTACAAGCCTGTTCTGGGAGATATCCATGAGCATTTAAGCGACAAACAGCGTATATGCGATTTTCAGAGCCGGGAAGAAAGCGATTTTATTGAAGAAAAAAAGCGTTAAAATGGCAGGCACTCCAAAAAAGTTGGTGAAAACGACTCCGAGAAGAAGCGAAGATGTCATGGCACTCGTAGCGGAAGCCACTAAGCCAATTCTGGAGCAACTTGCTGGTATTAACCAGCAGCTTGCCAAGATAAATCAACAATTTGTGTCCTGGCAGCTCCAGTTGGCAACAATAGCAGAAAAAATGGAACTGAGGGCTTTCAAAGCAAAAGAGATGGACACTAAATTAAACAGCGATCTCAATGAGAAAAAGAGAAAAAGCACAAGAGAAACAGGAAAGATTTACAAGGACTTAACCCCTTCCTTGCAAGTGTTCTTAGAAAGTGTCATCTTAAATCCTGCTGAGAAAAAAGAGCTTGATTTTCCCTTCACAATCAAGAAACCTTTGAGATGCCACTGGGCCCCGAGGGCGAGACCAGAGAGGAAGAGGCTTAAGATTGGCGGTTTTATCCCTTTGAAGACGGAGGAAGACTAGGCTGCAGAATTTGGAGTGAATGTCTAAGAAGCTATTAAGATTTTAGAGAGTCTTAGTATAGATGTAAAGGCGAAAGGACTCTGGAAATTACCTTTATGAAGCGAGCTGGAGGAGATGCTCGGGAAATCTTCTCATAACAAGTAACAAACTAACATATAAGCTTATAAAGACAGGTTCTCACAAAGTATATTGTTTATTAACAGCCTTTTTTATTACTAACGGTAGCTTAACAGGGAATGATCTCCTAACCTTAGGTTTTTAGTTTAGTGTGGGTTGCTTTTCTTTTCTCCCTAGCTGCAGTTACCCTATCCCTATTTTTTTTAAGCCCCCGGAGGGGATTTTTTT
>NW_015172038.1:483466-490370 GCF_001447785.1 Gekko japonicus | reverse complement strand
AGGTTACTCATTTGGTCCAGTAGAGGGCGCATGGATTCTGCCAAAGTCTTTGCCAGCTCGTTAGCTCCTTCCGGTTTAGGGCTCTCTGTTAGTTTAGATTTTGAAAGTTTCCCTTTCTCCGTCCTCTTTCCCACCATCATTCTCAGTTGTTTACTTTGAAAAATATTTTGAAAGTCTCTGAATATGCGCTCAAATGCCTGAACTCGCCTTGGTAAGTATTTCTTAACAATTATGCATGCCTTCTCTTCCGCTCCCCCCCCCCATTCGCTCAAAAGTTCATGCGGTTAGGAGGCGTCCCTCCCCCACCCGCTTCACTTTCCGTTGTTCAACATGGGGTAGGGAGCTTTCTTTTTCTCTTTAACCGTTGTTTCACTCAGTCAGACTCACATTCATATCTGGTCTTCCGACCCCGCTTTATTTCATTTCATCTGCTCGATCTCCTACGCTTGCCCCGGTCATTTCAACATGGGGTAGGGAGCTTTCTTTTTCTCTTTAACCGTTGTTTCACTCAGTCAGACTCACATTCATATCTGGTCTTCCGACCCCGCTTTATTTCATTTCATCTGCTCGATCTCCTACGCTTGCCCCGGTCAGCGTCACTAGGTCCCATTCAGGCACTGCGAAGGAAGGACCATTGGGACGGAGGTGCGCCTCTATTCACCCACAACACGTAGGCGAAGAGGCGACTCCTCATAAGTCCCCTGGCTAGGAGCCTTCCGCCAGGCTCCCTGGGGGGGTAATGGGCCAGTGCTCCCCCTCCTTCCCGCCGTGCATAGACCTCATCCCCGGGAGGTCCGGGAGATGCGTCTGTCTAGCGTGCCGCCATCAACCGGAACCCTATCCCTATTTTTCTTGGTAGTTTTTGTAGTATTAAAAAAATAAAAAATCCCCTCCGAGGGCTTAAAAAATAAAAAATATGCCTCTTCAGGAAGTATTCTGTGTTCAGAGCAACTGTTTGTTTTTTGTTGGTTTTCAAAGATTCAAAAACCTGCAAAAATACTTACGAATCAACATCTGCTTTTTTAACAGCTCCTACTCATGCTAGTCTCCTCATTTTTCGGAAACACTCTATCACTTTTTGGCCCCAGATTCCCATTCCTGAAGAAATAAATTTTAGTAATAAGCAATCTCATACAATAATCTCTCTCCTAGCACAAGAATTGTATGCAGATTTATTTTTTAAAAAAAAAAAACACAACCCACTCTTTAAGGCAGTGGACTAGTAAGAATTAAAAACAAACACACAAAAGTGCTATTTTCTCTTTGGCCAGCAGGAGGAATCCCATGCACAATATGGTGTCTTTTGCTGCCTATATTCCTTGTTCTGTTAGGAGGAAATGAGGCAAAAGCTCATTTAACATTAGGTTGAATAGCCATGCAAATCAGACAAATCAGTCTCTCTGGTCTTTTTGCAATTCTTAGATGCTAATAAGATCACAAAGTTGTGCAAAAGCTTTCAAAAGCTGAAGGCTCCAGGGAACAGTGTGGTCCCAAGCTACTACAAAGCAGCATTTATGGGAAGTTCTAAGCCTTTTCCATCCCTGACTGCACTGTGAAAGCTCTTTGAGCCAACTAAACTAAAGTTTAAATGGAGTCCCATGGTCAGAAATGCTTAAGGAGAAGGGAGTTCAAGAGGGATGGGAGTTTCTTAAAAGTGAAATACTGAAGGCACAATCACAAACGATTCTAGAGTTGCCAAGTCCCCCTGGGGGGCAGGAAAACCTCTGCCCGAGAGGCCCGTTCCCCGCCGGTGGGGATTGGGCCGCCGGGGGGGGACCCCACCCCCAAAGCGTGTGATGTGCCCGGCGTGAACACATCACCCGGAGGTGACACAATCGCATCGGGCACATTGCGGGGGGTGCTCTATCATCCGGGGGGGAAACTCTATGGTTTTCCCTCTGATGATTGTGGCCCCACCCCCAATGTGTGCGACGCGATTGCGTCACTTTTGGGTTATGTGATTGTGGCGTGCATGCTTTGTGCGCACGCCAGGAGACTCCCAGGGAATTCCAGGACTCCCCCCGCTATTACAAAGGTAGGACTTGGCAACCCTAAATGATTCCTATGAGAAGGGAAAATGGGAGGAGCCTAAAGAAGCCAAGGTGGCTCAATCAACAGCTTTCTAAAGTCTTGAGAAATAAAAAAGACTCATTCAGAAAGTGGAAGGAGGGACTTATAACTAAGGATGCTGGATGAATATAAACAAATAACCACTGCTTGTAGAGAGAGAGTTAGGAAAGCTAAAGCTCAGTATGAGCTTAGGCTAGTGAGAGACACTAAAAACAACAAAAAAGGGTTATTTTCTTATGTTCCAAGTAAGAAAAAGAGCAAGGACATCGTAGACCCATTGCAGGGACAGGAAAGTGAAATTGTAACAGGTGATGAAGAGAGGGCAGAACTGCTAAATTCCTACTTTTTCTTAATCTTCTCTTGTGACAGAAACGGTGTTGAAACATGGCAGAATCAAAATACATGATGAGGGAAGGGAATTGCAGCCTAAGATCAGCATAGGGGTAGTACATAAACACCTAGCTTCTTTAAATGAAACTAAGGCCTCGGGGCCAGATGAACTGCATCCAAGGGTACTAAAAGAACTTGCGGATGTAATTTCTGAGCCTCTATCCATTATTTTTGAGAATTCTTGTAGAACAGGTGAGGTGCCAAAAGATTGGAGGCGGGCAAATGTTGTCCCCGTCTTCAAGAAGGGGGAAAAGGAAGATCCGGGAAACTACTTGACGTCTATATCTGAGAAAGTTTTAGAACAAATCATCAAACAGTCAGTCCTAGAGCATTTAGAAAGGACATTTTGATTACTAAGAGCCACCATGGGTTTCTCAAGAACAACTCATGTCAGACTAACCTTATCTCTCTCTTTTTTTTAGAAAGTTACTGCCTTGCTGGATCAGGGGAATGCTGTAGACATAGTTTATCTTGATTTCAGTAAGGCTTTTGATAAGGTTCCATATAACATTCTTGTTGATAAATTGGTAAAATGTGGTTTGGATCCTTTGTTTGTTGTGTGGATCTGTAACTGATTGACAGATCACACCCAAAGAGTGCTTGTGAATGGTTCCTCATCCTCTTAAGAGAGGAGTGACAAGTGGAGTGCCTCAAGGATCTGTGCTGGGACTTGTTTTGTTCAACATCTTTATTGATGATTTGGATGAAGGGATAGAGGGAATGCTTATTAAATGTGCAGATGATACTAAATTGAGAGGGGTAGCAAATATGGTAGAAGACAGAGTCAGGATACAGGATGATCTTGACAGGCTGGAAAACTGGGCTAAAAGAAATTTAATAAATTCCAGTGGGGATAAATGTAAAGTTCTGCATTTAGGTAGGAAAAATCAAATGCATAATTATAGGTTGGGTCTGACTTCTCTTGGCAGTAGTCTGTGCGAAAAGGATCTAGGGGTCTTAGTAGATCATACACTGAACATGAGTTGGTGGTAGCTAAAAAGGCAAATGCGATTTTGGGTTGTATCAACAGTATAGTGTCCAAATCGCACAAAGTGATGGTACCCCTTTACTCTGCTCTGGTTAGACCTCACCTATTGTTTTCAGTTTTGGGCACCACAATTTAAGAAGGATATAGACAAGCTGGAACTTGTCCAGAGGAGGGCAACGAAGACGGTGAGGGGTCTGGAGACCAAGTCCTGTGAGGAAAGGTTGTTGCCCCAGAAGGTTGTTGTTGAAATAGCTGGGTATGTTTATCCTGAAGAGGAGACAACTGAGAGGTGATATGATAACCATCTTCAAGTACTGGAAGGGCTGTCATCTAGAGGATGGGGCGGAGTTTTTTCTGTTGCCCCAGGAGGTCGGAACCGAACCAACAGGTTGAAATGAAATCAGAAGAGTTTTCGGCTAAACATTAGGAAGAACTACCTGACAGAGAGGTTCCTCAGTGGAACAGGCTTCCTGGGGAGGTGGTGGGCTCTCCTTCTTTGGAAGTTTTCAAACAGAGGCTAGATGGCCATCTGACAGTAATGTGGATTCTGTGAATGTAGGCAGATTATGACAGGGAGGGTTGCATCAGTGCTTAGTTCTTGTGGCCCTTTCTTACATGCCCAGGGAAATGCTGATTGCAACTTTGGGATCAAGAAGCAATTTTTCTCCAGGTTGGTTTGGCCACACACTCTGGAGGTTTTTTTGTCATCTTCTGGGCATGGAACAGCGGTCACTGCGGGGGGAGTGTGGGGGAGGTAGTTGTGAATTTCCTGCATTGTGCAGGGGGTTGAACTAGACCCTGGAGGTCCCTTCCAATTCTATGATTCTATGAAAAGCTTTCTCCCACTGCCAGATAAGTATAGGAAGGGCTGTTATCAGTCATAGATGTGTTTGCATGTGGGGTGGCAGTGGAATATTAACAGAAAGTATATAAAAGAACTGTCCCAAGTTTAGGTCAGTCAGCTTCCCAAAGACTGGAGTGCTCTTTGGACTTGGTTCTACAGAGCTTTTAACTTTCAGCCTTTAGGCTAATACTTCCCTGCAAGACCCAGAGCATTGGGGGTGGGGGAGTAGTGAGAAAACAGTTTGTCCAAAACAGCAGAGGCTATTTTTCCATAATGAAGCTGAAACCAGAAGCCTGTTTTGGCTCTAACGCTCTCCCACATGTGGGGCCTAGGTGATTTAGCAACTAACTACCTTGTCACCATTTGCCAGAGGCCACAGCAGTCATAGCAACAAACTATTCCTCTGGAAGGAGGCAGGGCCAGAAATAGGAATATCAGGAAACCTGACCTAGAGACAGTGACCTTGTTCCTTCTGTGTTAAACATCTGCTTCCTCTAAAAATAAGGAAGAGGAACAGAGAGGCTAACCAAACTTGAAGTCATCATAGGGGGACTGCCAGTTGGATTCTGCAGACTGTAAACGTTCTGCAGATCCATGTTTTGTAATGCAGGCAACAGCACCATGTAAGGATACAGCTGTGACTTTCACAGTATTGCCCATGGACAACAAGGACACGTGTACTAATGTTGTGGGTGTTGTGTAAGTTGCACATGAACTAATGAGGTTCCAATTAAATTCACCAAGTCCTTACTTTTAACCAGGCCCATACTGCTGAAGCGCCCCCCCCCCAAGCCCAGTGCCGCCGAAGTGTGGGGCTCTCCTCTCCTTGGAGGGAGGACTTCTGTCGCTGCCTGGGGTCTCCTCCAGGGATGTGTGAATAGGGTTACCAACCTCCATGTGGATCCTGGAGAACTCCTGGAAACACATACTTCTTAGAACAAAGTTTGAGTCCAGTGGCACCTTTAAGACCAACGAAGTTTAATTCTTGGTATAAGCTTTTGTGTGCACGCTGTTACACTCAAAGCAAGTGCCTCCTCCTAAAGTTTCAGAAAGAAAATGGAGTCAAAAGCAGTGAGGAGATTTTTAAGCACTTTTTTATTATCTGCACAGATAAGAGAGAACCAGCATTCAGAGTGTTCTCTGCCTTTTCATCTGGAAGGCAGAAGTTTTTATACAAAGCAAAGTTAAAGCATTGATTGGTTATGGTCATTCTACAAGCAAACTATTAATTGGCTATTACAGATACCATGGTATATAGCAAGGGTTCAAACTCACTTTTTTTAACCAAAACAATTTTATTTATTGTAACACTTGAATACAGACAATTGTAACATTTGAATACAAACAGCAAATCGCTGGTTTTCTTCATATAAAACAAAGAATTACAATAATATCAGTAAATATAGGAATTACACTGAAAAACCTTGAAAGCCATACAATATTTAACCAAGCAATAACAATTTGTATTTAGCATCATAAATAGTTTTCCAGTCAAAATTATCAAAGGTAAGTTTTCCAATAATGGGGTACCATTTCCCTATGGGGTTCAAACTCACTTAACACAAGAGCCACACAGAAGTAACATCAGATGTCTGAGAGCCGCAAGATATGAACAAATATTACATGTGTTTTTATTGGAAAATAGGCAGATTTGCTTTTTATTAACATTAAATAAGACTGCCAGAAATAAAAACAAAAGGGGTAAAAACAGATATCGATAACGATATTTAAAGAGACAAATGCTTTGTCCAAGCCAGCCAGGGGGTGGGGGCTTTGAGAACGCATTTAAAGTTGCTCTCTTCCTCTGCTCAAGCCTACCCAGGTAGGAGAACACTGGCTGGGGGAGGAAAGACTGCCCCCCCCCCTTGCTTCCCCAGCCACCCTGCCAGGAGCTGCACAACATGTGTGAAAGAGCCACATGTGGCTCCCCAGCCGCAGTTTGGCCACCCCTGGTGGTGATGACACCTGTCTTTTGAAGAACACAACAGACAAAGGTTCTAGTACTTCCCACAATTAGAAAAAAACCCTTTAGACATTTATCTGCTATTTTGACATTTTTTGCATTACAACTGTTGACCTTATAACCTTATTTAGTTTTTCACTAAGCACAGGCGTCATTTCCTGTGGAGGTACACAGGAGCGGAGCTCCGGCAGTAAGGAGCCCAGGGGGCGGGCACATGCAACAAGCCCCGCCCCCTGCTCCCAGCAGCCCTCAGTTGGGCCATGAGGAGCAAGAAGCAGCCAGGTAAGTTGCAGAGCCCCCCCACCCCGCCTTCAGGTACAAGCTCTCCCTCTTCTGTGAGGGCAGATCAGCGCGTTCCCCCCCCCATAGCTAGCAATCCAAAACAGTGAAAATGAAACCACTTGTATCTATGAGCCGTGATACATAAGTATGCAGAGAGGCCCTCTCAAAGAAATGTTTTTGCCAAGCAAACAGCTTTTGTCCAGCCTTTAGCAAAATAGACGTTACACAGGTTTACGATCAAAAAGAAATAATCAGTAAGGCCATAAGGCCTGAAGATGAATAAATCACTAATGTACATACTACAGACACAGGAAAACTGATACCCAGCAGCCACATGGCTGAGGGGTTTGGGGGGAGGGGGCTTGGG
>NW_015172038.1:466277-482720 GCF_001447785.1 Gekko japonicus | reverse complement strand
CATGGGGGGGGGGAGTATTCCAGCCCGCCAAGCATCACCCTTCCTCCCCAGCGGCGGCGGTGAGGCCAGTAGGCCCGCCAAGCTTCCCCATTCCTCCCCGAGCAGCGCAGCGGTGGCGGCGAGGCCTGCCAAGTCTCCCCCTTCCTCTCTCCCCAGCAGCAGCGGTGGCGGTGAGGCTGGCGGGCCCGCCAAGCTTCCCCCTTCCTCCCTCCACAGCAGCAGCGGCGAGGCCGGCCCGGCAAGCCTTCTCCCGCCCTCCTGTCCACTGTGGCGGCAAGGCAGTTCGCAGAGCGTCCCCTGCGCATGTGCAGGGAAGGCTCTTTTACTTTTGGGGGGACTTAAATATCCCCCCGATATTTTTTTCACCTTTTTATATTTTTTGTGCACACCTGGGGACTGCCCCAAGTGTGCAGGAAAACCTCCCTGCCCCCCAGGTGCCCCCGATGTGTGGATTTAGATATCTGCACACAGGGGGCGCCTTCGCTATTAGTATATAGACAATTCTATAAAGAATTTTTCTTGGTTTTGATTGGGAGCATATATGTTGATAGTTATCATTCCTTTCCCATCTCTCATTATTGTAACAGCCACTATTCTTCCATCATCTGACCTATAAAAGAATTCCGGATTCAAAACGTTCTTTACCTACATTACTACCCCTCTTTTATCATCTGCTGCTATAATTTTTTTTTTGTTAATCAGATGGTTTGTATAAGTTTTGTTAATATGGGTTTCTTGAAGGCATGTCTTGGCTCCAGTGTTCCCTCTGTAAGACAGAAACTCCGTCAAGGGTTGTGCTCCCCCAGCCCAATTTGAGAAAGCACATGGCAGTCTTGTAGAGGAGAATCAGATCTTGTACTTTCTTGATCAACAAAGGAGGGAGGTTCAGACCCAATAAGGTTTTGGACCCCGCAGCTCTCCCTAGGGTTCAATGGTAGACATAGGGTTTTATACCCCCTATGACACTTAGAAATAAATCACAATTATTGGTTCCATCAAACTTTGTCACATATTCGTCACACCATTCTGATTGGGCTCCAACCTGTACGCTGGATTTTCTCAGGCAAAAATATAACTTCTTCAGTTGAACAATAGGCTTTCTTCTTCCTAGGCTGTGAAATTCTAAAAACTATCTAATGGTAACACATATTAGTACATCATGCAGGGTTCTTCAGCTAACGCAAGCAAACTGACATCAGGGGCATGCGCAATTACAACTGGCAAGAACAAGCAGAGTCACTGCAGCAAGATTGTCTGTCAGCATTTAGTATTTTACCCACAATGCATTTAAGCAATGAACCAGAGTGAATATCTGAATATATGTTCATGATTGATTTCAGTTACTGTGATTAGAATCATCAAAGGCACGTAACATATGCACCATGAAAGCGTTAAGAGCACCTACTAAGGTAACCGGACTGCTAGCCAGTGGCAGAGTACTGGTTCCATAAGCAGTGTGTACAACACCTCTAAGCTGAGTCAGTGCGAACTAGCTCCCAGTTTCTTAGCCTCCGGCTCACACATTTTCCTCTGGGCTCAGGAAGGGTGCCCACCAGTGTTCCCTCTAAGCTGAGTCAGTGTGAGATAGCTCAAAGCTTTTTAGCCTCCGGCTCACACATTTTCGTCTCCGCTCAGGAAGGATGGGGCTCCAGAGCGGACTGATTTAAGCAGGAGCCCAATCCCTGGCTCACAACAACTTTATTGCCAGGAGCTCAGGAAGTAGAGTTTTTGCTCAGGAGACTCCACAGCTTGGAGGGAGCCTGGGTTGCGAATCGTGGGCGATCGCCAGGTGCCACCCAGCTGAGGGGGTTCCCCCTTCCCAGGGAGGCCAAGCCCGAGCCGAGGGGCGGCCTGCTTCCCGCCGGGGCCTGAGGGAGGCGCTCGGGGGCTGAGGCCACGCGGCCTGCCTCCCGCCCTCACTCGCGTGCGCCCCGCGCGGCCGCCGCCGCCGGAGAGGAGGCAGAAGGCGGCGCCTCGGCGGAGGAGGAAGAGGAGGCGGGACCGCGCACGCAGGTGGCCGGCCGAGTGGCCGGCCGGGAGGGAGGGAACTCTCCTCTGGCCGAGCAAGGCGCTCCCCGCGCCGCCGCCGCCGCCGCCGAGCAGCGCCCGCCCTGTGCGCCACGCTGGAGGCTTCCTGCCGCGGGGACCTGCCGTGACCGGCGGCAGGGGGAGAGCGGCGCGTCCGGAGGGGGGCGGCAGCGGCGGCAGGAGGAGGAGGAGGAGGCGCGCGGTTTCGCCCAGGCGGGTTGGCGGCTCCGCTCCCCGGGAGTCCCCGCGGCGGGCCTCCTCCTGAGCCCCTTCCAGAGGGATCCAGGTGGGTCTGAAGCGAGAGGGCCCGGAGGCTCCTTCGCGGGCTGGAAGCCTTTCTTCCGTGCGCTGGAGGGGGCGGCCCGCCTGGCCGCGGAGCGAGTCCGGCCGCACGCGCGCGCGCGCGCCCTCCAAGGTGGCGCTTCCTGCCGGCGCGGCCCTTCTGCGGGGCTTGGTCTCCCCCTCCCGCTCGGCACTTCTCCGGATCGTTGGTTCGCTTGTGTGACGGTGACCCAGCGTTCCCTCTGAGCTGAGTCAGTGCGAGCCGGCTCACCGTTTCTTAGCCTCCGGCTCACACGTTTTCGTCTCAATTCCGGAAGGAGGGCTCCAGCGTTCCCTCTAAGCTGAGTCAGTGTGAGCTAGCTCACGGTTCCTTAGCCTCCGGCTCACACCTTTTTGTCTTCTCTCTGGAAGGAGGGCTCCAGCGTTCCCTCTAAGCTGAGTTAGTGCGAGCTGGCTCACAGGTTTTTTAGCCTCCGGCTCACATGTTTTCATCTCGGCTCAGGAAGGATGGCTCCAGAGCAGTGTTCCCTCTAAGCTGAGTTCGTGTGAGCTAGCGCACAGTTCTTTAGCCTCCAGCTCACACCTTTTTGTCTCAGCTCAGGAAGGAGGGCTCCAGCATTCCCTCTAAGTTGAGTCAGTGCGAGCTGGCTCACCGTTTCTTAGCCTCCGGCTCACATGTTTTTGTCTCATCTCCTGGTGGATGGCTCCAGAGCAAGCTAATTGATGCAGCGGCCAAATCGCTCGCTCACAACTTTAAACTTTGAGTACAATTTTTGCTCACAAGATCCCACAGCTTAGAGGGAACACTGGTGTAACCCCAAATCTCCTTTCTTTCTTTTGCATCTCTCTTGCGACCTGTATTGCTGGAACGCCTTAATACCTGGTATCTTTAACTGGTTCTTTTAAAAATAAAATAAAATAAAGAAATCTGTCTTCGACATATATTAAGTGAAGTACACGAGTCTCAGACACTTTGAGACTTGTGTACTTGCACTTAACATACATCTGTATTTCAAGCTTTCTCTGGTTATGTTTGCCCTCGCTTGGTCGTAATCTTTGTGTTTAATATAGCAGCTGGCTTTTTAGCACAACAACAACAATAATAGAATGGAGTCTGCTGCTAAGTACTTTCATCCAGAGCATACTGTAGTTCGTTGCCATTTACTCTGTGCACGAAGAACTGTGGGACCCCACACAGCGACCTGCCTCAGGGAACCTCTGATCTGTTGCTCCAGACCTCGGACTGACAAAACAGAGAGAAGTTGTCTTTCAGCTTCTTGGCAGACGCTCTACCCTGAGCCACAGTCCCGCTTTCTTGTTTCTCCTTGGCTGGCAAGGGCACGGTTATATGATATCAGTTGTTAAGTATCATCATCTATATACTATTAGCAATGTGTCGCCGCCATCTGCAAATGGCGGGTCAGGTCCACACGGATGCTAAAGAGATTTCTTTCTGCAAATTTGGGGGAACACAAGTTTTGGGTTTATATTGGGTTTAAATTTCCTCCTGCAGGGAACCACTCTAGGCCTGGCCATCAATGGTAGAGGATGCTGGGACCGGCTCCTTGCCCGGCAGTGGTGGATACCAGGAGTGGCTCCTTACCCGACCATGGCAGCAGTGGGCGGCAGGAGAGGCTTCAGGCCCAGCCACCCCAGTGGAGCACTCCAGGAGCTGCTCCAGGCCTGGCTGCCACAGCAGAGCACTCTGGGAGCCACGCCAGGCCCGGCCGTGTGGTGGAGGACTCCAGGAGGTGCCCCAGAGCTCAGTGTTGCTGCCAAGCATGAGGTGGGCGGTGGGGCTGGAGCAGCTCCTGGCATCCTCTGCTGCCGGCCCCAGAACCTCTCCTGGTCTTCTCACCCCCTGCCATTGATGGCGGGGATGGGGCTTGGAGAGCCAGGTGGGTGGGGACTGCACGGGGCTTGCCGCCCTTGAAGGCGGGAGGGGGGCTGGTGGCTGGGAGCTGCACAGGATTTGCTGCCGCCCCTGTTTTCACTGATGGGGGGGAGAAGCCTTGGCAGGCCTAGCAACGATGGGAGGAGAAACTTTGGCAGGCTCTTTCTGCTGTGGGGGGTGAGCGCCCCAAGATTAGCAGCTCTGATGGGGGGTAATTAAGATGGGGAGAGGGGTTACCCTCCCCCAGTGAGTAACACGGTCCCTGCCATGGTCTATATAATTATAGTGAAGTCAGCCAAATCTGAGGATATTTAAATCCAGTGACTGGACCTGTGAACAGGCAAGATACCTCTTTCTGTAAACCTGAAAAATACCCCCGTTTTGCAGAAAACTAGAGAAAACCATAATAGGGGGGGAGGGGGGAGGATTACATTGGGGATTTAAATAGCCCCAAATGATAGAAGGAGCACCTGTAGTTTTTAAAAAAACCAGATTTTTCTCTGTGGCTGTTGCTAGGCAACCACAACTTTCTAGGCCTCCTTTCTGTCAGTACAAGGCCAGGGGAGGGAGTGGAGTCCTTTCCTGAGGGAGAACTTATTTGGGCCAGGCCAGGACTGCCAGCTCCAGATTGGGAAATACCTGGAGAATTTGGGTGGAATCTGAGAAGGGCAGAGTTTGGGGAGGGGAGGGACCTCAGCCGGCTATAATGCCATCGAGATCAGCCTCCAGAGCATCCATTGTCTCCGAGGAGAGAGATCTCTGTTGTCCAGAGTTCAGTTGCAATGCTGAGAGAGATCCAGTCCCACCTGAAGGCTGGCAGCCCCACTGGGTTGCTTGATACCATCTGACTTGTATGCATCTGCTAGGCCTGGCTGCTGGCTCCTCTTCATCCATGGCCATCCTGTGAAAGACAGCATGGTGTAGAGCAGGGGTGGCCAAACTGCGGCTGGGGAGCCACATGCGGCTCTTTCACCCTCTACGCAGGGCGGCTGGGGAAGCAAAGGGGGGGCAGTCTCCTCCCCCCCAGCCAGTGTGCCCCTCCCTGGATAGGCTTGAGGTGGGGGGTGGTTGAGCAGAGAAATAGAGCAACTTTAAATGCATTCTCAAAGCCCCCACCCCCCTGGCGTAGAGATTAGAGCTCAGAGAAGGATTATGTTGTGAATTCCCATCTTGTTGTAGAAGCTCACTGGGTAATTTTGAGCCAGTCATACTTTCAGCCTAACCTACTTCACATGTTTGTTGTGAGGATAAAAAGGAGAAGAGACGAGTAATGTAAGATGTTTTGGTCTCCACTGTGGAGAAAGGTGGGGTATAAATGTAAATAAATAATAAATATCGCTGAAGAAGGAAGGCAGATAAAAGGTGGGTTAGTGAATGGCTGAGGAGGAGAGAATGAGGCAGGGGAAGAGGAGAGGATATGGGGGCTGCCAGGAGGAGGAACAGAGGAAATAGTGTGGGGAGGGGGGGATACAGGGGAAAGTGAGGTTGAACGAATAAATCCCACAAGTACTTGAGGGTTCCCTACCATGCAAGTGGGCCTGGCCCAGAGGCCAGCACCACACAACTGGGGCCACAGTTTTTCTAGGTAGAGGGGGGGGGTTTGGGGGGGAAGCTTAAGACAGAGAGCAGATAAAGGGAGGTTGACTGTTGAGTGAGAAGGAAGCAGGAAAAGGGGAGAAGCTATGTGGGCTTTCAGGAAAGGGAAACCGGACATGGTGGGGGAGCAGGAAATGAGAGGAATCGTTCCCACTTGTCCATTCTTGCTTTGTGGGATAGGTCAATTGTACTGCTTTCACTTTCCTGGCAAAGCCATTCACATTTTAAAAAATAATTGCAATAATAAAAGTGACATTGAATAGTGGCTTTGCCTACAAGGTGAAAAGTAATCGGTAGTGCCCTCCCCCAGTTAATCATTATCAGTTTACTCATAAATGCCATGGCTGGCTTCAGAGACAACATGAGGTAGTTATGCTTCCAGGCAAAGGAGGAGGAAGACAACTGCAGGGAGAATCGAGACGTCTGCTTACTGGCACCTGCTGTGTGTGTGCTGTAGAAGGCTGCCATTTCCGCCTGGAACAGGCTGGGCTGGGTTCTTAAGGAGCAGGCAAGGCTGTCTGGATGGAGTCCGTTTTATTCCACTGGCAGCCCATAATGGCGAAAGGGAAGCAGCTGGGCAGTATCTTAATGCGGAAGCATCGTGACAAGGTTTTCTTCTCTGTATATTGTGAGATTAAGAGTAGTAAATTATTACTATTACTACTTTTTAATTTCATTTCTGGCCTGCCTTTCCTCCCTGAGAATCAAGGGAGATTACAAAATCTGAAAAGCAATTCAATCAGGCAGCAAAGACCTCCCAAGAACCAGTGCAGTAGGCTCGGATCATGGACCTGAAAATAATGTAAACGGAAGACTGTCTAAGGCCACAAAAATTGTCTGAGGTTTGACAAGCCATTAATGAAAAAAGGAGCTATGAAGATACAGGACACTGTACTAAAAAGAGGTGACAGATGCAATAAACATTGCAAAAGACTGACTACAATACTGTCCCTTACATAAGCTTCCCCTTGAGCTGTTCCATTATCCTTCATAAAAACGCCTTCCAGAACACTGCTGTTTTGCACGGTCTGTGCAATGATAGAAGTGTGGAGGCCTTATCAATCTCCTCGGGCAGAGGCCCTTTCACAAGGCGGCGTCAGGTCCAACAGTCAAACAGGCGGAGCACAGTCTTCCAAGAAGCATATACTTTATTGTCAGTACTATTGGTCAGGAACACAAGCACTGTTAGGAATGAGGAAAAAGGGAAAGCTTACTGGGATATACAGAGTTCAAACTACCCCCCCCCCCCCCCCCCCTTTGGGGCAAATCAAGGAATAACCGATGCAGCTGAGCTGGGAAACGAAACCAGTCACATGGTTGATTAATAGGAAGACACTACAACTAGACAGTGGTACAAGGTTACGGATAACAGGAGAAGCGATGCAGAGAAAGGAATGTGGCACCCAGTCGTATGCAGGGCAGGCGGGTGCCCCCTCAGTCCATAAACAATATGGCAGCGTAGCTGACAGGCGGGAGCTGCCACTGAAAGTGCCCATGAATGAGTGGCTGCTGATCTTAGCCGTCTGCACCTCATATGGGTGAAGCTGTCACAGTGGTAACTGGTCTGCAGAATTGGTGTGAGCCTGTGTGATCCACCCAGCACCTGACAGGAGTGGGGCATTGGTGTCCTGTACCAAATGGAGTTTCTGAGTCGACTTTAAAGGCCGAGCCGTGTAGAATGCATCAACAGTAGTGCAGCCTCAGGACAGCCATGGGGTGGATGCAGCTCTGCCTGGCAGGTTTAGTTAAGGGGACGGGTGGTAGTATTGCTCTGGCGCTGTGAGGATTCACACCTCAGTACTTTGTGGTTTTGTCTCTGACCAACCTGTCGCTCTTATGGAACCATTCAAGCTTTGGAGACTGTTCTTGTCAAGATAGTTAAAAAGAGGGAAGCCTGTCTGCTCTGCGTTGTATAGGTTTCACTGCTGTTCCTGTCAAAAATACTTAAAAGTTTAAAACCTTTCTGTTCCATGTCATAATTCTCAATGTGAAACAAGAAACCTGATTTGTAACTGAGGTTTTCTCGGGCTGCAGCTCTCTAGTAACTTTGTTGCTGTAATAGTGAGAGGGGGGCTGGAGAAAAGGAAATCAAAGAAACAACCAAGCCACTCGTACCACTGAAATAAACCTGTTTCTTACCTGTTGTCATCAAGCCTGCTTTGTGGTTCCTTCAAGCTTATAACCCCCTTGTAATAGGGCAAGTAAATGCTGGGTGGCACCCTGAGTCCAGGTATCGTCAGGCGCCCGATGCATTCAAATGCTTTCCCTTTCCTATAGGCTTTGATGCATCAGACACTGTGTCACTGAGACCTCTTGGTCTGTTTTATTTCTGCAAAGGGGTACGTGCTTAGTGGGGAGGTAGTTGACTGTTAATTCTGGCGGGCAAATGTTGTGGGCTCCTGATCTTTAGTGCCTCTGCTTGAACACAGTATATCTGTAATCGCCCTTTCCCCTTCAGTTCCAACACAGAGAGTCTTCAGTCCAGTATCTGTTACTGTCCCAATAAACTCATCTTTCTTCGAAATGAATGTTGTTGGGAACTGATTTAACTAGGAATCTGACAGGTATTGCCTTCAGTAAGTACTAGAAGTCTAAATGGCCCTGTAATCCTCAAGTATAAAAAATAAAAGTATATAACATAGTTTGTAGGGAGTGAAATTTAAGTCCCTGGTTTCTAGGGTCTGGAGATGAGATGCCATCAGAGGGTGTCAACAGCATATTGTTTACAGCCCACTCCAAAACCATGAATGGTTTTTCCTAAGGGCTTTACATAGAGATGGAAAACTGGATTAGATTTTGGTGAAGGTGGACTAAAAATTGGTGGAAGGAACATTCACAGTCTGAGATACTGGCAGAAAACAGTGAAGACTTGAAATGACTGCTGCTGAAGGTTAAAGCAGAAAGTGCTAAAGCAGGATTACAGCTGAACATCAAGGAGACCAAAGTAATGACTACGGGGGAATTATGCAGCTTCAGGGTTGACGATGAAGAAACTGAAATTGTTAAAGCTTTTTCATTCCTTGGCTCCATCATCAACCAAAAGGGAGACTGCAACCAAGTAATCAGAAGGAGATTGAGACTCAGAAGGGCAGTCATGAAGGAGCTAGAAGATATTCTTAAGATTTGTTGCTGGCAACCAAGATCATGTTACTTCACGCCATGGTATCCCTCATTTCTATGTATGGGTGTGAACGCTGGGCAATGAAGAAAACTGATAAGAAGAAAGTGGATTCATTTAAAATGCGGTCTTGGAGGAGAGTTCTACAGATACCATGTGGACCGCCAGAAAGACAAATAAATGGCTAGACACCATAAAAGTCGACACCAGCCTGAGCATGGAACGACTCAAAGAAACAGTAGAAGATTGGAAAACGTGGAGAGAGCTGGCCCATAGAATCACCAAGGGTTGGACACGACTGAATGGCTAACAACAACAGCAAGATCAAATCAAGCCCGAACTCTCCCTAGAAGCTAAAATGACTGAACTGAGGCTATCGTACTTTGGTCACAGTATGAGAAGACAAGACTCACTGGAAAATACAATAATGCTAAGAAAAGCTGTAGGAAAAGCAGAAAAGTCAACGTGAGATGGATGGACTCAGTCAAGGAAGCCACAAAGACCCACCGTTTGCAAGACCTGGGCAAGGCTGTTCATGACAAGATGCTTTGGAGAATGTTAATTCATTGGGATGCCACAAATTGTAAGTGACTTTGTGGCACTTAAGACACATGTGTGGCCTTCTGACTTCACTACCACTGGCAGTATAACCCAGTGGCATCAACTCCTTTGTTGGTTCCCTTCTGAAGGAGAAACTGGGACTGTACCTGTGACTGTGATGGTCGTCCTCGTGCAGTTCAGTACTGCTGATGGTGGTCCAAGGCATACCTCTAGGAGTTAGGTATGTGCTGATACGGATAGGATCCAGTTCTTATAGCCCAGTGTTCATAGGATTGCAACCCAAGCCTATGCATGTTTGTCCAGAAGCAGCAGATGCTGTATTCAGTGGAGCTTACTCCCAAATAACGGTGTCTCTTGGAGGGAGGTGGTAGGGAGAGGGGAAACTGCAATTTGTGAGATTTTGGAGGCATCATTGAACAGGCCAGTCCCCTCAGTTGTGCTACTTCTGTAGAAGTATACCAACAGTAGCTGTTGGTATGCAACAGTAACTGTTGGTATGTTGTTGTTCAGTCGCACAGTCAAGTCCGACTCTTCGCGACCCCATGGACTAGAGCACGCCAGGCCTTTCGGTCTTCCTTATAGTCGAACTCTCACAGCCATACATGACTACTGGGAATACCATTGCTTTGACCATGCGGACTTTTGTTGGCAGGGTGATGTCTAAAAAAAGAATGGGTACAAAGTTTTAATTCGCAAGATGGAGGGTTTAAGGATTTGCATGACTGGATTTCTGTGGTCAGCTTTTGCACCTAACTGAAAGAGTTCTGTGTCTCTTCTCCCTTCCCCAAGAATTGAGAGAGAATCTACAATCTCCCCACCCCGTTGCATGTAGATAAATGGCTCACTAAGTCATTCGTTCTAACACGGTGTTGTATTTTGACTTATTGAGAGAGGACAAGGCCCACCATAATTAGGTGTAATACACAAAGTCCAATCGGAGTCTTTTTATAAATGGCAGTGTTAGCATAACAAAAATATGTGTCTTGCTCTTCTGAAACTTCTGAAGATTATTATGCACAGCTAGGAAGGTCAGTAAATTTGGCTGCCCTGCTTCATAAATTAGGGCTATTTTGTACACTGTGAAGAGGTAAATGCAGGTTTGCTATCAAATAGGCATTCAACAGTGAGATGTGGCTTACTGCAACTCCATGATAGGCGTACCTGTATGTTTCATGTGTTTGTTAAAACCACATGTTGCTCTGATAGGGCAGCTTAGTTCTTTGTGTTCTTTGTAGTATTTTGTGAAGCTCAGTTGCCATGTTGTGGTCTCTTGTTTGTCTTTAAAAATCAGGGTATTTGTTTTAATTGCCATATCTATGTGTGTATTTTAGCTATGATTTATATAGTGTGCTGGGTTCGAGACGTGTATAGTGATCAGCTCATAGTTTATTAGTGATTCAGCTTAACTCTGAGACAACTCTAGCAGGGCCTGCTTATATGCATGCAAACGCCACACACACACACACACACACACACTCCCCGTGATAGGCTATTTACATTACAACTCCTATTCTATAGGTCCATTCCAGGATCCTGGCTATCTATTGTTCCGGTGAAACAAGCTTAGCCCGTAGCCAGGTACTGTTCTGGCACAGTACATAACAATTTATTTTAATGGCTTTTAGGACATGTGTTTATTATGTAAGCTGCCTTGGTGGCTCTGATAAGGCATTGCATTTGCATTTATTTACACATATCTCCCTTTCCTCCCCTGTTGGAACTCATAGTGGCTTAGAATATTGCTCTCTGCTTTATTTGCCCACAGCAATAACCCTCTGACATAGGCCAGGCTGAGAGTCTGCGATGGGCCCCAGGTCACCCAGCGAGGAGCTTCCAGGGCAGAAACGGGTATTTGAACCTGTGTCTCCCAGGAGGATCCTAGTCCAGTGCTCTTATCCACTGCACTACTCTGCCTCTCATAGGGGAAGAAAGGCAGGGTGTGAATTTTGTAAATGGCTTGTTGAATTGTTTGTTTTCTCCAAAGGTACAGAAATAGATTTCTGTGAAAAACTATTCACTCTGCAGATGTGAAATATGGAAGTGCAATCATATAATTAGGTTTGTACCTGTTTTGGCTGAAATCACAAGGGTTGCTTGCCACATTACAAATACCCAAGATGTTTTAAGTATACACAAGTGAAATGAAAAGTACGAATGTGGGCTCTCATAGAGTATACAATGATGTGTGAAATGAACTTTTTGTCTCTGCTGTGTTAGGAAAGAATCCCCCCCCCTGCAGTGCGGTGGTTTAAATAAACAGATAAAATATCTCCCAAACCCATTTCTCCTTAGGCTGTCTTGTCTTTGGGTGACTAGTGATGGGGGAATGACTGGAATTCCTCGGCTTAGTTTGAACATTGTTCTGTCGGCTAGGAGTTTGCTCAGGACGGTCTTGTCTTGGCCTTAGGGGAAACGGTAAGTGGGGGGAAATTCCATTTCTGAGACACCCAAACAAGATGCAACAAGGTGTAGTGAACATTTTCTATTGCTATAAGAAGCTTTAAGAGAGAATTCTTAAATCTGATCTTGTCTGAGTACAGTGTCATGGACGTCTGTGTGTATACAAAGGTGATTCACAGCTTTTACCTGTATTGACTTGAATTGCACAGTTTATTGCTGTGTATGGTTCCTATTTTTTATTAGGGCCCCCGGTCACACGGGGGAAATTGACGCGGCCAAAGTGCGGCTTTTTAGAGCCGCACCAAAAGAGACACGCGGTGGTGGGATCAGACAGATCCTCTGAGCTGCTGCGCAGTTGCTCCCTGGCATGATCAGATGCCGGGGGTTGGGGGGGGAAGCCACGGAAGGGAGAGCAAGGCAGCTGGCTGTGCATGTGTGCACGTGGGCAGTTGGGCCGGGAGCCTCGAATGCTCCTGAAGACGGGCGCACCGGCGATCCCATGGCCGCACTTGCTGCGGCGTTTCAGGTTGGTACTATTATTTCCTAGGGGTTTTTTAAATGTGCGTTTTCGGCCTGAAGGGATGGATCGGGGACGGGTGCGCGCCGCTTCCCAGATGTTGCGGTGTGATTGCGCCTGTTTGCTGCACCCCCGATCCGTCCCTCTTGCGGGCCAAAACCTCCCGTGTGACCGGGGCCATAGTTTGTTAGTTTAGTGCATCTTTATCCTGCCCTTCCTCGAAGGAACTCAGGACAGCAGACATGGCCTTCCCATTCTCAGTTGTACCCGAATGACAACCCTGTCAGGTAGGTTACGCTTGGAGGGAACAATTGGTTCAAAGTCACCCAGTAAGTTTCTTGACAAATGAGGGTTTGCACTGGGGTCTTTTTGATCCTAGTCCAGCACCCTAACCACTGTGCTGCATTATTAGTTTTTTCTGTTTGGTTCGTTTCCAGTAGGTTTTAATCCATGAAACTGGATGTTTTACCTGTTTGAATGCTTTCTTAGTTACCGCTTTTGTGGCCTGTGTGTGTTCTTACATGCCCAGGGAAATGCTGGTTGCCACTTTGGGGTCAGGAAGCAATTTTCTCCAGGCCAGTTTGGCCAGGGATCCTGGAGGGATTTTTTCCCATCTTCTGGGCATGGAGCAGGGGTCACTGCAGGTGTGTTTAGGGAGGTCGTTGTGAATTTCCTGCACTGTGCAGGGGTTTGGACTAGATGACCCTGGCGTTCCCTTCCAACTCTGTGATTCTATGTCTACATTTATCTGAAGCTGCTGATTTTAGCTTGTTCTGCTCTGTTTTATTTTTGTGATGCTTGTTCTCTTGTGTGTGACATGATTTTGTTGTTTTAAACAATGTAAGTCACCATGCATGGGTTTTACAGGGAAATGGGGGATATCAATGTTTTAAATAACTAATAAAAAGCAATGGTGTTCATACTTTTAATCGGATGAAATACTGCTTGATATGTAGGGTGCCTCTCTTCCTCTAATGCTCTTGATGTGAGCAGGGCCTGAAAACTGTTGAGACGCTGTCCCAGGTGCAGAGCTGGGCAGCACCAGGATGGAGAATTTTGCTCTCATACTCCAGAGCCTGTGTTTGATTGCTGGAACTTTCAGTGCACTGGTCTTGGCCAGAAACCCTCTAAACAGAAGGCTTCTATTTCTGTGGTCTGCCTGGTTTTCTGTGTTGGCCATGACCCTCTTGCTTGGACATCCAGGTCAAGGCAGGGCAAATATTTCCATTTAGTAATACTTTCTTTGTTGTTGAGAATTGGCTCTCTGGTCACTGTTTCTAAGACTTGCATGTAAATATTGTGCGATTCCGGTACTATTGCACCCAAACAAATAGACACTAGAATGAATTACACAACTGATAGAGTAATTATGTAAGATGGATTTTTTAAAGCATTCTCCCATTATGATGCCTGAAAGTTATATTAACCATAAAATAAAGACTGTTTCCTCTATAAGTATGAAATCTGACATGGAAAAGTGAAACGATGAGCAGTATAATCTGACCAATTTCTAAAAATCTAATTAAGAATGGTTGAGATAGTTCAAACATTTTGAGAACTCATCTTTTTTCTAACTTCTATGCATGCATTGAAAACATATATTCAGTTTCTTATTTTGCCTCACTAGATTGCATCAGAAATTCAAGGATATTGCAGTGATCTTCCTTTCACTAATCTGATGAAAATTGGTTGTATATTCCTGAAATTATGATTTTTAGATATATACTAGGAATAAGGCCCGTTGTGGAAATAAATACAATGAACTCTAGAAAGAGGCTCTTTGTGGGTGCCCCGGCCTTGGGCACTCAGTAGCAATTTGCTGTGGCGACCTCAGCAAGTTATAATGACACAGAGTCATTCTGGATGTGAGGGCGATCTGGCTGCAACATCTGTCACCCCATTGATCGCCAGGGTTGATTTGGCTGATCTGGCTGGCTAGGCGGGTGTCCCCTACCTTTCTCACCGCTCCATGTGTGACCCTCCCGAAGCTGCACGCTCGGTCGAAGGGCCCCAATGAGTTCCCCACAAAGGCCAAAGTAGGCCTGGAAAGAACCTCCTCCCCCTGCCTTTTTGCTGACAGAACCATTGCCTACCAACAGCCACTGAGGGGAAAGTGAGCTGTACAGCAGGAGGAGAAGAGAATGGTTTGACGGCCACTCAACTCAGTAGCCAGCCAGCCACGGAGGAGCTAAGCAGTAGAAGCATCTTCATCAGGAGAGACAGCCATTTTGGCAGTTTATTCTGAGAAGGAACAGTGGCCAAGCTGGCAGTGAGTGGTGAGAGGAGTGGACCGAGCACCCAGCCAATGGCACGTGAGTACTCTTGAGTGGTGGTTGACGGGCCAATGGCTGATGGAATATATATATTCTTTTAGAACAAAGTGTGGTCAGTGTTTGCAGTACCTATCAGGTCAGCATTCTGAGGACAAAATGGTGTGTGTGTGGGGGGGATGAAACCTGTTGTGGTGGAGTTTTGATTAAAATGATTAAAATGACTCTCACAAAACTGTTAAGGATTGCAGAAGCTAGTAAATGAAGTCAGAGGAGAGCATGTGTGCAGGCAAAAGAGCTCTGGCTTTGTGTGCATGTGTAGAATACCTAAACAAATACTCTGGATTGGCTTGAGTGATAGCTGTATTTAGAGATGTGAAATTTCTGGAATTTTTTAATTCATTTGAAATGCGGTGTTGGAGGAGAGTTTTATGAATACTGTGAGCTGCCAAAAAGACAGACCTAGATCAAATCCAGCCTAAACTCTCCCTAGAAGCTGGCAGCTCTAGTCAGGACTGGCCCCAATGAGTTCCCCAGAAAGGCCAAAGTAGGCCTGGAAAGAACCTCCTCCCCCTGCCTTTTTGCTGACAGAACCATTGCCTACCAACAGCCACTGAGGAACCATTGCCTACCAACAGCCACTGAGGGGAAAGTGAGCTGTACAGCAGGAGGAGAAGAGAATGGTTTGACGGCCACTCAGCTCAGTAGCACACACACACTGCTGTAAGGTTCTGTAAGGGATGTTGAATTCTGTGATCTGAGCAGATAAGCAAATTACGTAGATGTGCATAGCTTGTTTCCTGTGGATTTCTGCTGACAGATGGAGTTTCTGTCAATGGAGCAGAAGTTCATCACCTCCCCCCCCCATTGCTCCTGGGGGAAAGAGGCCTGCTGTGGAAGAGGTATGAAGGACACTGAAGCATGTACAACACCTCTAGAATGTAGCGTGACATTTATTCAGCCTTGTGATTTATATTCTCCAGAAATTGTTTTTATTGCTCAAGAGTATAGCCTCTTTGCTGTAGATCTGATAAACATTTGATCTGGATCACATAAAGAGGATTTCTCATTTATTTATTTATTTATTTCAGCTTACTACCCCGCTCTAACCCCCTAAGGGGTCTCTGAGCAGCTACAGTTACTCATTTATCCCTAACCTATGGCCACAATTATTAGGGGTGGGGACAATCCCTACCGGCACCCAGTGGAGGGGTTTTTCTCCCAGGTCGGCTACGTCGACTTCGGCGTCACTCGGCTTCTGGCTCCTTTCTGGCGGTCTTTCAGTGGCGGATCAGTTGGGCCCTTCTGTCACGCGGCATGCTAGTACTTACAGATGCACTTGTTATGTTCCTGGTCCCATCTTGGATGATCAGAGATTGTCATTCCGCTTTCCTCCTCCTCTTCTTCCAGTTTTTCTCCCCATCTCATTAGGAGCACTGCCTTTGGGTGGTTTTGCATCCGCATCAAGGTTATGGCTAACCAGGCTAACTCATACCAGAACTCGCAAGCCCTGGATAAAAGGTGACCATGTGGTTAATGTACAGTCAGAACCAATGATAAGCTACACGGTCTTCAATTCTGATATGGGAAGGGAGGGTGAATTCACGTGAGACTGAAGTGGAGGGACCCCGTAAGTCTCTCCTGGTGTCGTAACTGTATTGATGAGATGGGGAAGATTTTATTCCTGTGCAGTCCTATTGGGGAGCAGGGTGGGACATAGAATTCTGTGGGGAAGACCCACACAGCTGAAGTGGGGCCGTTCTGGGTGTTCTGTTCA
>NW_015172038.1:446857-466251 GCF_001447785.1 Gekko japonicus | reverse complement strand
CCCCAGAGCTGCCGTTTGCCCACATGGGTCCTACTGAGGCCTGGGGTGGCTTGCTTTGGACAAATGAGTGTGATGTGAAGGCTTACATTCAATACCATGACTCCCCACATCTGTACCACCCCTCTGTGCATGCTGGTGTGTGTGTAGCGCCGTCAAGTTGCTTCCAACTCATGGCGACCCGATGAATTGATGACGTCCACAAGTCTCATTGTAAACAGCCTTGCCCAGGTCTTGCAGACTGAGGGCCTTTGTGGCTTCCAGTTTCTTCCTCATCAGCACCTGTAGTTGGGGCTCAAACTTGAATGAGGGTTATGTTTTAGGCTTTTGATGAAGTCTGATATTATCTGGTCAGACTTTGCATTTTAGCCTCTGACTGCCTGGGCTACATCTCACCTCACCATTAGATCAGCTCCATTTCCTCTGTGTTCCTCATTCCCCAACTAAAAGAATCGATTTCTGGTCTTATGATTCCAAGCTTACCTTGATTGTTACTTCTCATGTCCCACGTTCCTGTTGAGTCGAAGAGCTGCCGCCCAAGAGCGGTCCTTCGAGGACTCCTACGCCCCCGCCCCCATGGGAACTCTTCTGCTGATGTGGCTGTGGATCCCTGAAGGGGGTGGGTGCATCTTAGTCTGGGGGTCTCCGCTGTGACCATTCCACCTTGAGCGACTCTGCCAGGAGCTTAGCCTCTTGACGGAGTCTGAACTCCTCACGGTATTGCTCTCAGCTTCACTGACACACACACAAACCACGTTAAGGTGTGCGTCCAAGAGGAGGGTTGGTTGTTAAAAGCAGCAGCAGCAGCAGCAGTAGTGCAAGGCCCTGACTGCTTGTCTTGGGTTGTGTCTAGTTTTGTCCTGTAAAAGCAGGTGCTGAGCAAACCCAAGGTTCATTTGGATGGCATCTGTGTGTTGATGGCCGAGCAAACCTGCCAAGGCTCATTTGGATGGCATCTGTGTGTTGATGGGAGCCAACCTCGTGGGCTGAAGAAGAGCCTTCTGCAGAGAGGCACCAGGTGGCCTCTGAGCCAGGCCTGTGCCCGGGGGAGGGGGCCTTGGACACAGAAGAAGGCCAACAGGGCCTTACTCCAACACGCCCTTTTGCGGCTTGGAGGCCGCTTCTTCCAGTGCCAAAGTGCCATGAGGTGTTTTTCCCCCCGCAAGAGACGAGGCTCCCTTTAGGGATCACTAACATCAGGAGGAGGTTCCTACCTGGGTCTTGCTCTTGAAGGCAGCCGTCAGTAGAGCGGGGGGGGGGGAATGGGACCTATCTAGGAGTGTGTTCCTTGCCTGGCTCCCCATTATCCATGCCCTTCTGTGTGTTACATTATATTTTCATTTCTTGAATTGACCCGTCTAGGAGTGTGTTCCTTGCCTGACTCCCCTTTATCCATGCCCTTCTGTTTGTTACATTATATTTTCATTTCTTGAATTGTTCTTTCTCAGTCAGTGTTAAAGGACATGTTTGGGTTTTTGGGGTGGGTGGGTATTGCTACGTGTGGGACTGATAAGGAAGGGGGCTTCAGCTCCTTCCGTTGTTCCTGTTGCGTGAGCTTCTAGTGCAAACCTGTTGAACCTGAGACACCCCACCCCACCCCCACCCCAACCATGTAGAGCAGAGCCTTCTGGTGCTTCAGACACACAGGAGCCTGGTGATGCCCCCCCCCCTTCCAGCACTGCCCCCAAGGAAGCTGAGCAAAGGCCTCGTGTGTGGAGCAGGGCTGGAGTGGTGGGAGTTTGGGGGGGAGGCGGACACGAGAGCAGATTTGATAAAAGAGTCTGGGATGGAAGAGAATCTCCCAAGGCTGGGATTATGTTGGTGATGTGAAGTTTTCATTTTATTTTCCTCACTTCAGGCTTATTCCATGGCTTCATAGTGGGAACATGTGCCCCTCCACATGCCTGGCTGAAACAAGGGTTCCTCTTTCATGATTGTTTCATTATTGCTCAGACATGAAGAATAGCCTTCATTTGATCGGAAACTTCTATTTCTTTCTCACTGTGTGTGCTGGACTTATATTCTGCATTATTGCACTGAGGCATTTCTGGCCATAAATTCAACCACTTGCTGTTCGTACAAAAGGATCTTTGAATCACTTTCTTGGCTTGGAGTAGAAATTAGGTTTTTTTGGGGGGGGAGCGAACAGCCTGCTGTCTTAGAGGCAAAACCAAAAAGCCTCTAATAAAAATCACTGCATGCATGGGACTTTGATCCAGCATGAAGGGGTAACACGCAAATAGAGACTTTTTAAGGCTGGTGAGAGCACCAGGCAGTTGTCTAGCAGCAGCGGCAGCGGCAGTTTTCTTGGCTGGGTCCCAGTGTGCCCCTGAGGATGAAGCTGGAGATAAGTGCTTCTGTATATGCTGGCAGAGGGGATGCGTGCAGTGGTGGCAAATGAGTGTGCTCTGGTGGGTGGTACCTGATTGTGTAGCCATTGCCTGTTACATTTCCATACTCCAGCTGGCTCAGTGAAGGTTCCTCTAGGGCAGCCCTCTGTTTCCAACTCTAGGAAGCCTGTAAGCATGGTTTGTAAGAGATGTTCTCCTGCCCTTCTTCATCCCAAGCATGTGATATTCAGAGGTAAACTGCCTCTGTACATGGATACTCCATTTAGCAGCCATAGTTATTTAAAAAACGTCACTGTTTTGCTTGAATCTTTTTAAAGCCATCTCTGCTGGTGATCATATGGTCATCCAACAAGCTTGCGTGGCAGACTGTAGATTCAAACCTCAGTCTCCCAGATTGTAGTCTGATGCTCTAACCCATACATGTCAAACACAGCTCAGGGGCTGGAACCGGCCCCTCCAGAGCTCTTATCCGGCCTGTGCCCCCAGTATCCACAGGAGAGGTTAAATCACTTATGGCCAGCTCAGAAGAGGAAAAGCTCCTGGTGCGGGTTGTATTCCTCAAGAGCTCTTGAGAAACAACATAGAATGGTGGGCTTCACTTCTGGCATAGCTTTTCACTTACGTTGACACTTCTGGCCATTGTCGTGAATCAGGCAGGGCTCAATGATAGCGAGGACTCTTCAGGAGAAGAGGAGCCTCACATAACCACCCTTGAGTTAACAGGAGAAGCTGACCAGCAGAAAAATGAGCTGCAAGTTAGTTGAGATTCACAGCCAACAGCTGGTGCAGAGCCACCGACACCCTCCAGTCCTGATTCAGCAGGTGAACCTCAGCTGGCTGTTCCCAGCCCACCAATATCAGCCGCGCAGAGCACTGCAGATGGAGGCTGAGAACAGAGCTACAGACAAGACAGCAAAGTGCATGCCTTCTGGCCTGATACCAGCTGCTTGCTGATAAAAAGATAAGTAGTTGCAGGATTGTTTCTGAGCAGCTGAATTCAAGCATGACCCTTAGGCATGGGGCTATGAAAACCAGTCAGAAGAGGCTGTTAGGCAACTTGTTATGCTTAATATGTACTCTGCTACCATTGTACCACCATCTAAACTGTTTTTAGTAATTATGTTTGTGTGTTTTATGCTGACATTTAAATTGTTGTTTTATCTGTGTTGCTATTTTTTTGTAAGCCACCCTGAGCCTGCCTCAGTGGGGAGGGCAGGGTACAAATCAAAATGATGATGATGGTGATGTAGGATAGATGCTAAGCCACCGCAACTGTCTTGCCTGACTTCTGAACCCCTGACCTTGGACTGAACGACCCTGTCTTGCCTGACTTCTGGCCTGATACTTGAAGCCTGCACACCAGGACAACCATATCCCTAAGGACTGGAGCCTGGCAATTATAGTTCCATTTTTTAAGAGGGAGAGGAGAGATGATCCCACTAATTATAGTGCTAACAAAAAGGAAGGGAAGGGAAAAGGAAAAAAGGAAGGGGGGGGGAAACTCAACCCAAAAAGTTGCTATGGATCCACAAGAGTTAAGCTGACACTAAATATTATAAAAATACAAAATTTATTCAGGTGTACACATTTTAAAACTTAGACTCATTAAAAGTATATACCATTCAGACATAGAAAAAACTATTCAACATTCATACATAGATGGGTTAGTGCTGTGCAACAAAACCAAACGCGTTTCGGCCCCTCAGAGGGCCTTCTTCAGTGGTCACAATTTCAATTACAAATTTGACATACATTCAAAAATTTTTTTCAAAAAGATGTTAAGTACATATACAGGATGGAGTGACATACATTCAATTCACGCAAGATTTTGCTACCAGAATTATTGGTGGACTGTAATTGGCTAGACTGGAGGCCCATCTTATAAAATAATAATAAACAAATACAGAAGTATTTAGGAAACAACATCTGGCCTTGTACTGCATATGTACTTAACATCTTTTTGAAAAATTTTTTTGAATGTATGTCAAATTTGTAATTGAAATTGTGACCACTGAAGAAGGCCCTCTGAGGGGCCGAAACGCGTTTGGTTTTGTTGCACAGCACTAACCCATCTATGTATGAATGTTGAATAGTTTTTTCTATGTCTGAATGGTATATACTTTTAATGAGTCTAAGTTTTAAAATGTGTACACCTGAATAAATTTTGTATTTTTATAATATTTAGTGTCAGCTTAACCCTTGTGGATCCATACCCACTAATTATAGGCCAATTAGCCTGCTCAGCAGTATTAGCAAACTTTATGGTAGACATCTACTGAAAGAGCTGGTTAGAGCAGGAAGATCTAATTGCATAAGAGCAATCTGGCTTTGGGGAGGAAGAGCCACTACAGAGTTGTTTTCTGTTGCCCCGAAGGCCGGGCCAGAACCAACAGGCTGAAATTAACATTGGCCCCGGTCACACGGGCCGGATATCGCGGGGGGGGGAGGCGTGGCTAATTGCCCCGGCGCAGTTTGATCCGCGATTACGCGATCAGACACGCCGGTGGCACACCACGGGTCCGTCCCTCCACGCCGGTGGGTAAACGAGGGTGGCAATCACACGACGATCCTGCAACGCGGCAAAGAAGCGGCACGGCGCGATCACACCAGCAATGGCTAGGCGCCGCTGCCGTGATGAACGGGGTCATTTTTTTTAAAGCCGAAACGGCACTTTTGCTTTCCTCTTTGTGCACATGCGCTGTTGGGTGCTTGTGCGCATCTTGTGGAGACTTGGGGGGGGAAATCTGTTTGCGAAGGGACATGGGCAGGCGCCGGATGCCACCACTGAAAACGCGATCAGACGCCAGCCCTTGCCCCGTGGTTTCCCGAAACTAGTACCTCGGAGGTACAAGTTTTTAACTCCGCATCTTCGGCGGGAAGCCTCGGGTTCGCCACGATGCTTCCCAGATGTTGCGGTGTGATCGCGCCCAGAAAATCCGCCTATCTTCCGTCTCTGTAGCGTGGCTAATGCTCTGTGTGACCGCAGCCTTAGAAGAGTTTTTGGCTAAACATTAGGAAGAATTTCCTGACAGTAAGAGAGGTTCCGCAGTGGAACAGGCTTCCTCGGGAGGTGGTGGGCTCTCCTTCTTTGGAGGTTTTCAAACAGAGGCTAGATGGCCATCGGACAGCAATGCTGATTCTGTGAACATAGGCAGATCATGAGAGGGAGGGGTTGCATCAGTGCTTAGTTCTTGTGGCCCTTTCTTACATGCCCAGGGAAATGCTGATCATCACGTTGGGTTCAGGAAGCATTTTTTCCCCCAGGCCAGTTTGGCCAGGGATCCTGGAGGTTTTTTGTCATCTTCTGGGCCTGGAGGTCCCTTCCAACGCTATGTTTCTATGATTCTATTATTCTGTTTTGCAGAATTTTAATACTTTTATCTATCATGTACTTCCCTTTTAATTATTATGTGTGGGAGCTAATTTTAAGTTTTCTCTTACTCACTGTGGTGGTCGGGAATTTTGCTAAGACTTTTGCTGGCCTTTGATCATATGAAAAAAGACCTTATCTGGCCTGTGACCAACTGGGGAAACCAGTCTGAATGTCATCTGGAAAAGCCTATATTAGGGTATTATACCCCCTGCTGAGGTCCCCTCCCTTCCCCCAACGCGGGCCATCCCCACTGTCTTCCCCCAGATCTCTAGGGATTGCCCAACCTGGAGTTGGCAGCCGTAAGGGGCAAGGAGGGCTGGTTTGTTCCCGAGCTAGGCCGTCCCCTTGGGGCCGGCCTGCCTGCTGCCCTTGGCCAAGGCGGTGGGCTGCTCTGCCTGCCACCGCTGCCTCTTCCTCTTCCAGCCAGAGCACATTGGGCTCCTGCCTCTGCTGCCTGGGTAGCTGGAAAGGTGGCCGGCTTTTCACTTGCAAAGGTTAGTGAAAAGGAGGGCCAATATTAAAACCTTTTTATAAAAAATAAAAAGAGGTACATGTATTTATTAATAATCACAAATTTTAAAACACTGCTTTTTACTTGTGAATACTGTGGCAGCACAATCAGAGAAGGAAATTTTTGGACCACAAGTTTATTTTATAATCACTGGGCTAGTGATTGCACTTTAAAGGTCTTATGTGCATATTTACCCTGTGCCTGGTGATTTTACTTTTGAACAATTTATTTAATGGTCCTGATTGAATCTATACTTTGTATATATGTCTGATTGTGTTTATGTGAATATAATTATTAACCATCTTGCCACATATGTATGACCTCTGAGGAAGGCCTATTTGGCTGAAACGCGTAAGGTCAACTTTGTCAGCCCTTGATATTTGTATATTTTGTATATTTTATATATATTGGTTGTAAATGTGTTACGTGTTAATTAACCGGACACGAGTCAAGCAGGAAAATCCAACACGGAAGCTCTCTCAAGTACAGCGTTTATTTCTGATTGTGTTTATGTGAATATAATTATTAACCATCTTGCCACATATGTATGACCTCTGAGGAAGGCCTATTTGGCTGAAACGCGTAAGGTCAACTTTGTCAGCCCTTGATATTTGTATATTTTGTATATTTTATATATATTGGTTGTAAATGGGCCTCTATATATGTTTTAAAATTTGTGATTATTAATAAATACATGTACCTCCTTTTATTTTTTATGAAAAGGTTTTAATATTGGCCCTCCTTTTCACTAACCTTTGTTTGGTTCTGCAGATTCTTGTAAGGTTCAGTTCCCCCCCCCCCTTTTTGTTTCTGCCGGCTTTTCACTTGCGACAGGCAGAATCTCTTTGGCCCCCACCTGACCTTCCCAAGCCCAGCCAAGTGGCTTCCCACTCGCAGGCAGCCCAGAGAAGATGCCTGTGGAAAGCCTCTGGCCAGCTCACCAAACGTGCCCGCCCATGTAAGTGTGCGAACGGAATGCTTGTCTAGGCTGGGTGCGCTGTATGCAGCAGCTTAGGTGAGGGGCGCAATGTGTGCAGACCACCAAGGGCTGGGGTGGCAGAGGCCCGCCAAGTCAGGTGAGCCAGAGCCTGCTAACCCGCTGACCCAAATGTGTGCGGCTCCTCTCCAGCCTCCCTCCCTCCCTCCCTCGGCAGTGACCGGAGGATTAAATAAGAAGCTTCCTGGGCTGCCTCATGTAGCCGTTTGAATGGAAAAGGGGGGGGGGAGGCAAAGGTCAGGGATGGGAGCAGGCATTCAGAAATGCGCACTGGGTGAGGCAGAGGCAGGCACTGGATGTGCATCTGTGCGCCTGCACATGGGGAGTGATATTTTGTGTGGCTGGATACTGCCATGGAGCTAGCAAGAAATAAAAGTCTTCAAACGGCAATCACAGTGGAGCTGGCAGCGCCTGGAGTCTGCTTGTGGTGCTGAGGGACACCGCAGTTCCCCTTGTGGTTCAAGTGTGTTGCTGGGATTTTGACAGGAGGATGTGTGGGATTGTGAGGCTGCCCCACCCCACCCCAAAGCCTGTTGGCTGCAGCAGTTTCTTTAAGGCAGGGCTTGGCCACCTGTCTTTGGCTGCTGCACCTGCAGCCTTTCATGCTCCAGCTCATCAAAAGCTTCTGAAATGGGTTGGTCTTTAAAGAGCCATGAGAGGTGCTGGTTGTTGCACCACACGTAGCAGTAGCGGCTCTCTGAGGTGTTGTCATGATCTGGGCTGTGCTACCAGAGGCCTACTAGGCCCAGAGAGCCTGGCCAGCAGTAGGTGAGGCTGGGCCTACAACTCCCAGAAGCCCCTGGGAGGTTTTGGAGCCAAAATGGACCAATGGAAAAAGAGGAGGGCTGGGAATAAAAGTTCTGGAGCAGTAGGAAGAGCTGTTCTTTCTTCCAGAGGGCAGAAGAAAGGCTGCTGCAGGGGAAAAACCCTCATCCTGAGGAAGGGGTGAGTAGTGTAAGGCCACTTGAGATAGTGAGCTAGGGAAAGTATATATTTAGACGCGTTAGGGCATTTGATTTCTTTTCACCCACTTACTGTTATTATTCTGCACCTTGTTGTTTGACCTCCTATAAAATAAACCTTTTCCTTGTTTTACTCTGTCTGGTCCTCACGCCTGTTATTCGGCCTAAAGGGAGGTCTGAAGGTCTTGGGAGGGTACTCTGGCCTTCTCAAGGGAACCTAAATCCAGAGTGGTGGCAGCGTCAGGTGACACCCCACCTGAGTCGTGACATGGTGGCTGTAGCGGTGGGATGGACTAATTTTGGACCTTGGTGAGGCGGAGTGCCATTTGGCCTTAGCAGAGAGGAAAAAATTGATTTGTTTTTTTGCTTTTGGGCTTAAGGAAGCCTCATTGTTTGAAGGTGCTTGCAAGACCAAGTAAGGCTCTGGTAAGGTGTGGTGAAAAGGTTTTCTTTATGTTCTAGCTGTCGGGTCAACTGGATAGTGAGGCAGAGTCAGGTAGTGCATGTTCCTCCAATCTGAGAATAAAAGAGGAAATGCCTGTTGCCAGACGCAAGACCCGAATAGAGGCTGCAAGTCTCATATCAGTGGAGGACACATCTGAAAAAGCAATGGCATCCCTGAGTGTAGAGACCTTGCGTCTCCAGCTGCAACTTAAGCAGGCAGAGCTGGAAAGGTACAAAATACTGAGGGAAGAGAGAAGAGAGATGGCAGCCCAGAGAGAACTAGAGAGAATGAGGATGGCGCATGAGCTGGAAATGGCAAAGTTGAGAAAAGAGCCACCTTCACTTCCTCCAGATGCTGATGTACAAGGGGATAGAAGGAAGTATCCTCTGTATAAGGAAGACTGGAGTGGATCGTGGAAGGTAGCTGTGCACAATTATACCCCAGTAGCCATGTTTGTGGGGGAAGATTTAGCAGAGCAGATGACTGTGGAACCCAGAGTCCATGAACCTGAGATGGAAGAAAAGGAGGCCAATCCAGAGGAAGATGTCTACCTGCAGTTCTTACAGGACTTTGAACATGTTCCTGAGCAACCCAGCTGGCAAATCGATGTCTACCAGCAGTTCTTAAATGACTTTAAATATGTTCCTGAGGAACCCAGCCGGAAAACCGATGTCTACATAGGGGTGGTAACCCGTCGGTCTGAGAAGCAGCAGCAAGGGGAGCACACTCTGGCAACTTCTCCAGACCCTGTTGCAGAGCTGATGGTGGTAGAGTCTCCTCCAGTGACTCTGACTGCATTCCAGAAGGATCAAGCAGAGGATGCCAGCATGGAAGAAGTCCGTATCAACTTTGATTCCATGATCCCATCTAGTTTGGATAACTTTCCAGGCAACTATGCTGCTCAAACCAGTGAACAACAGCATCAGCAACTAGAACCTAAGACTACTGGGGAAACTGAAGAGATGGCATTTCCACAGCCCTTGGAAAGTAGGTCCACAGCTGGAGCTGAAAAGCCAAGAGTTGTGAAGCCACCTGAAGAGAACGTGGAGAACAGTAGGCTGGCTTCAGTAAATGACCATCAGAGTGGAGGAAAAGATGTAGCCACATTGATATCTCAAAACGAAGCTTGCCCTCATGTCCTAATTGAGCTTTTTCATGAACTTCAGGGGCTAAATTCAGTCTATTTGAGACAAAGAGCACTGTATAGGTTACAGGACATAGTAACCAGGCATCCATCTGAAGCCAACACAAAAGCAGAATGTCTAAAACCTCTGAACTTAAAGGCGGGGTTCAGATCCAATTTAGAACTTCCTCCCAGCAAAAGCCTTGCTACTACTGATGATGAGACATTCGAGAAGAGTTTTGACCCCGGAGGACCTGCAATGCATTAACCTGACGTTGTGTTCTCTTTAATGTTGATCAGAGTACTGTTTTACTGTTATTGTTTTTATATGTTAGTGTTGAGTGAGTTGAAAGGGCAAACCACAGCCCAAATCTTGTGTGCAGACTGCATCAATGGGGATCCAGGGAAGGACCCCATGATTTGGTCTGGTGGGGGGGTGTCATGATCTGGGCTGTGCTACCAGAGGCCTACTAGGCCCAGAGAGCCTGGCTAGTAGTAGGTGAGGCTGGGCCTACAACTCCCAGAAGCCCCTGGGAGGTTTTGGAGCCAAAATGGACCAATAGGAAAAGAGGGGGGCTGGGAATAAAAGTTCTGGAGCAGCAGGAAGAGCTGTTCTTTCTTCCAGAGGGCAGAGCCAGAAGAAAGGCTGCTGCAGGGGAAAAACTCTCATCCTGGGGGAGGGATGAGTAGTGTAAGGCCACTTGAGATAGTGAGCTAGGGAAAGTATATATTTAGACGCGTTAGGGCATTTGATTTCTTTTCACCCACTTACTGTTATTATTCTGCACCTTGTTGTTTGACCTCCTATAAGATAAACTTTTTCCTTGTTTTACTCTGCCTGGTCCTCACGCCTGTTATTCGGCCTAAAGGGAGGTCTGAAGGTCTTGGGAGGGTACTCTGGGCCTTCTCAAGGGAACCTAAATCCAGAGTGGTGGCAGCGTCAGGTGACACCCCACCTGAGTCATGACAGGTGTACAAAACATCTTGCGCCTATCGAGCAAAGGGTGGTTTGTTAGGTGCTGTGGAGGGGTGTGGGTCACGGTCAGTGGCAAAATATCTCCGGTACCTGACATGACGTTTTCTGGCACACATGGCCCGGCCTGACAAAGTGACATTTATGTCAGATAACAAATGAGTTCAACACCTCTGCTCTAACCACTATGCCATGCCGGCTGTCTGAATATATTTGAGTGATCTCATCACTGCCTTCTGGTATCCAGCACCACGGATCCAGCAGAAGTCCTGTGTTGTTGTAATGACCCTCGGGATCATGTGCCACTACTAGTAGTGAGGGTCAGGGGGGCTTTCCTGCAGGGTTTTATTTGCCTGCTGGTATACAGATGGGGCGATTTCTCACTAGAGCTGCCTCGCAGCACAGCGCGGTTTGCCCCAACACAAACATGTCAATTTCACAACCGCGGCTGCGGGGGTGCATTTGACTCCGGGGTTTGCCAGATGTACTCCTCACACTCACGCAGTTTCATGATCCTCAAAAACCAGGATCACGAAACTGCGGAGGAAATCGGGCGAAGTCCTGAGTCAAAATGCAGCCCCAGAGCTTCGGGTGTGAAATTGACATGTTTGTGTCGGGGCAAACGGTGCTGTGCTGCGAGGCAGCTCTAGTGAGAAGTCGCCGATGGTCTCTTTGTTAGCCGGTTTGAGAGGAGAACTTGCAGATCACCAAGTGGTGTGTCTCCTGTAAACTGTGCCTGGTGAAAGAGCAGGAGGAACTGCGGAATTTCCCCCCTTCGTGCACTAACACATTACTGGCAGCTAGCATTGGATATCTGTCATAGGACGCCTTTCTGTTTGCTTTAGCCCTATAAATAGGAATCAAGCCTATGGATGGATGGATTTTTTTTTTTAAATTACATTTTCTTAACAAAAATGTCTGCATGAGGCTGCTAAGCCTGTCTCTCCAAGTAGCAGCTTCTGGGGACAGTTTACCCCAAGGAAATGGTGCTGGTTGGAACAGTGAAATGCCGCTCTCTGCACCGCTTTTCCCAATCAAAACCAGCAGCTCCATACAGATGCTTTGGTTTTAAAAAAGGAAGAAGAAGATGATGGTTGTGGGTGAAGAAGTGCTTGTAGACTAACGAGGTCACAGCAGCGCTTTAGCTAAATGTCCTGTCACTTGGGTTAGGCGTTTCAGTGCCCCGAATGCTTCCGGTGTCCTAGCAGGAATCCTCATGGGGGGGGGGCGGGTGCTGCAGGGAGAGCGGGCCGGCTCGCCTGAGGCTTCCTCCGAGTCTGTGGCCGAGAGGATCGTTGACCCGGCTCGCCGCTCTCCCTGTCAGCCCCAGTGCTGCCCCACCTTCCTGTGAAACTCACACACAGCAGCCGTTTGGGAGCAGACAAGCCCCGGAAGCCGTCTGGAAATGTGGGCTGTCTCTGAGGTTTTCTTTTCTTCCATTCTCGTCAGTCATCTGTCTTTCCACAATACAGAAATAAACTGGAACCTTCTGCTTTGTCATTTTATTTTAAATAGACTGCAAACTTCCGCATTTTTTTTACACCCAGCTGCTAACACCTTTGCTGCTATGACGTGCAAGTTATTTCCCTAAACCATTTTGGTGCAGTGTGGGGAAAATTCACTGTAACCGGCCAAGGTGAGATTTGCTCACCTGCGGCTGTCTGTCTGGAAGCAGGGTTTGGTTTTCTGCAGGAATTGCTGGTCCACTCCGCCAGGCTAAGGCATGCTTGGAGACGAGGACCCGTTGCCCTGGCAGACAGGAGACTTACTGAGTCTGGCCTAGAGCCTCTCCCACATCTTTGTGCTCCCACTTCCTTTGAGGACTGCAGGGCGGCATACAGCTTTCCCTCAAAGACTCCTTTGGGGCTCAGTGGGGCTGAAAGGGAGGGGCTGGCTCACAGCTGCCCAGGGAGCTTCCGAGTCTGAGTGGAGATTTGAACCCAGACCCTTCTTGTTTATCCCTTGTGGAGAGAGCACACGCGGGGGGGGCGTGTTCACTGATGCTGTTCTGTGTTGGCTGGACGCTTCCCAATGCAAGTGCGTTGCCGTTTCAGGGCCATGGCTTCAGAAGAGATGTCCTGGCCGGTCCCCATGAAGGCGATCGGAGCACAGAACCTGATGACGATGCCCGGAGGTGTCACCAAGTCCGGATACCTCCACAAGAAGGGAGGGACGCAGTTCCAGCTCCTGAAGTGTGAGTGGGGAAGGAGTGCCGGCTTCAGGCCAGGCTCAAGTGCTCTTCCATTCTGAGCTGCGACAAAATGTCCGTTTAGATTTCCACCTTTTGTTTGGTCAGAGGGAATCAAAATTTGATTGGCATGTCTTTCTTTTCAAGCTTTTCTGCCTTAACAGTTTTTAGTGCAGCAAAGGTGCCATGTTGATTGCTTCTGTTGCAGCTCTGTTGGAATTCCTGAATGTTGGCTAGGCTGCATTTCTACCTGGGAAAACAGTAATCCATTACCATTGTGGGTGTGTGCAAAACGTGGCTGTGTCTCCATCCACTGGAGTCTGGTCCCTTGTAACACTGGCTCCCTGCAGGCTACAGTTCGAGAATCAGAAGACGTGCTCCCACCTACACCTCTCCTGCTCCCCTAATCTCTGCCAGTCAGGGATTTTCCCATAAGCAAGGTTTGCAAACCCTGGATTCAGGCTCCATGGTCAACATAGGAACCATGGTTAAGGGTGGTTCAGAATGCAGCAGTAAACCCTGGCTAAGGCTGACAAGCCGAGAAAGAACAGGAGGGGCCCTGCATCGCTGAGGCTCGTTTCCAGTTTACAAACCATTGCCAGGGAACCAGGGCTACAACTGCAGTGGGCCTGCATAAACTGGTACAGATGCAGGATGGGAAAGGAAAAGGGTGGTATCACTTATTGTTACAACAGACATCTGGTGGCCTAGAGTTCTTGCCATCAGCCACCGAGTGCAAGAGAACTGTCTGGTGCCTACGTGTGTTAAGTGGCCACCTCTGGCCTCCTTGTTCCTCTTCCCCTCCCCTTGGTCTTGCTCCAGGGCCACTGAGGTTTGTGATTGTCCACAAGGGCTGCATTTACTACTTTAAGAGCAGCACATCTGCATCTCCCCAAGGTGCCTTCTCACTGAAGGGCTATAATAGGTGAGTGGTGTGTAATATGCGACAACTATATTCACTTTGCGGTGGGATAATTTCAATCTGCTTCTTTTTAAACGTATCGATGTATGTCATTCAGCATCTTTACACGGTAACTTAGTGAGGAGTTAGATTATTTGGGAATTGTTTGGTGAAGCAGCTTGGCTTCCATCTTTATCAGTAACAGAAAGCTATTATGCATTCAGATACATATACAACTTTTTTCCTGAATACACTTGCTCTGTAGGTCTTCCGGCCCACCTCTAGCTGAGAAAGTCACATGCCTTCCCTGATGAGAAAGAATGATGATGATGAATTGTCACACTCAGATGTCTGACTGGTAGATGGTGCTCTGCAATTCGAGATCTAGCCAAGTTCTTGGGAATTGCAGATGTGTCTTCGCGGGGTTCTTGCTCTTACAAGCAACGCTGTCCTCTGGAGCTGAGCTGGTGCTGTTTGCTCAGTACCCAGAATGCCCAGGTGTTTCTTGAGACTTCAAGGCACTGCTCCAAGGGCTCCAGTGACAACAGTTAGGGTTACCTCCTTTTCCCAAAGGCCTCTCGCTCTATTTGTAGGTCTTGGCATTTTGTTATCGTCTCCCATTCTCCCCCCCCCCCCCCATTCTGCTGTCTCTTGGGATTGCAGTGTCTATTATACAAACCCTATTTCTCATTTTTTTCCCCTACTATTGTGATATCAGGGGTGTTAAGTCACTGTATAGTAAATACTATATTTGGTTCTTTCATATGGCTTGCGCTCCACAGCTTGCCTATGGTTGGAACTCTGTTCCATTATAGAGTCACTTAACACAAATATCCATAGATTACTGTGGATTAATATTGTGGGAAGATGTTAAAACACTGATCACCATTTTACTATAATAAATATAAGTAGTGTATAATAATTGTCCAGGGCATCTTGTGTCCACAGCTAACTAGCTGTAAGAATAATTATAAAGTAAGAGCAGTTTTTGGAGTGGCTCACTTTTTAAAACTTTTGTTGTTGTTGCTAAGAGCAAATGGATGTTTGAGTCAATTGCAGAATACCATGTGTATGATTAAGAATTAATCTACACATATAAGGATGTATACCCAGAGAGTTTTGGCCAGAAATAAAATGGATATGATCCAACATTGGCGTCTCTTATGTTCTTATGTTCTTATGATACCTGGCAGCCACATATTTACCGCTTGCAATAATAGGATGCTAGTAATATATTCCTTTTTACTGGGAGTTGCACATGCTGATCTAAGACCAAGCAAGTATAGGTTTTATAGATTTGTCCAATTGTGCTTTATCCTAAAAGGGCTTTGGGACAATGGGCTTGGCACTGATAGGTTAGTTATGTGTGCTGAACATCCAACACAGATTCTGAAGACTAGATGACCTGCAGTCCCTTTCATTTTCGTGAGAGCATTCTTCATCAGTTCAGGCCTTCAGTGTTGGGCAACACTTTGTATCTTCTTCTGCCTTCAGGGGTGTCTGAATGCTTTTTACATTGTTATAACTAAAGAGGCACAAGGAAATTAATGTCTTTAGAATCATGAACAGTGTTTCTCATTCTTGCAGTTCCCTGCATAATTCCTTTTATTTATAGTGTTCAATTTTACATCATAAAAGCCCATGTAGCACTCAGTGTCATGAATGAGCCTGAAACGAGGAAGAATTCGATCCCAAATGTTAGCATGCATGCTTAATCATGAAGAATCCGGCAGATCCCAGTCACGGAGTATACTGCTTTGTGGAACAGATGACGTGGTTGTATTCCTTGGGTATAAATTGAATAATTGAATTGAATAAATTGAATAATTGAATAAATTGAATAAAATAAATAAATAAATAGATACCCTGTTGAGCACCGTCTATTCTGATAGCAGTTCTCCAGGGTCTCTGGCAGAGGAACGGTCTTTTCCCACCACCTGCTGCCTGAGAGCCTTCTGTGCCCAGGGGAGGTGTTCTTCAACGGAGCTGCAGCCCTTCCCTAAATCCCACAGATTTAGCAGGTGATGCGCAACTTATATGAGTTCTCTGAGGATGGAAAGAACTGTTCCTTTCTCTTGGTAAAGATTCCACGACAAAGCATTGCAGACTCAGCAGCATGGATCTTATTGAAAGGGAAGCCAGTAATTGTGACTATATGCTGTGCCATGTGTATAATAAGCATAATTTGAGGGTTTTTTTAAAAAAAAGTATTGCTTTCACTGTTATACAGGGTTATGAGAGCAGCGGAGGAAACAACGTCGAGCAATGTATTTCCTTTCAAATTGGTCCACATTAGCAAGAAGTACAGGACCTGGTTTTTTTCTGCTGCCTCTGAAGACGAAAGGAAGGTGAAATCATGTTTATGGTTCCCACGATATGTTTTAAATTACCTGGCACCTTAAAGGAAATTGTTCTACCTTCTCAACTCAAAGTACAGTCCAGGTTGCTGATGAAAATTTCTCATCCACAATTTTTGGTCCCAGAGATTTATAATACAATCCCACAGTCAAGGGTTTTTCATGTGAAGGGACTTCTCTGTGTCCTGAACACACATTTGCTTTGTAGAGATTCCCTTATTTTTATTTATTTGTTTATTTGATTTATATACCGCCTTCCCTGTAACCGGGCTCAGGGTGGTTTACATCAATTACCCCGGTGCTATTTAACATCTATATGCGCCCCCTTGTCCAGAGAGCTCGGAGGCATGGGCTGAGGTGTCACCAGTACGCTGATGGCACCCAGCTCTATCTGATGTTGGGCAGCCAGTCGGACTCCAGACCGGAAGATCTGGACCAGGCATTACAGGCCGTGGCTGGTTGGCTCAGGCTGAGCCGGCTGAAGTTGAATCCGGCGAAGACGGAGGTCCTGTGCATGGATCGGGGCAGTTTGGGTGTGGGGGCCCCACTCCTGACCTTCCGTGGGGCACCATTGGTGCCAGCACCGGAGGTTGGGAGTCTGGGAGTTCTCGTGGATACCTCCTTAACAGTGGAGGCCCAGGTAGCAGCCACTGCTAAGTCGGCCTTTTACCATCTTCGGCTGATTAGGCAGCTAGTTCCCTTCCTCGACCGGAACGACTTGGCCACAGTGATCCACGTGATGGTCACCTCAAGACTAGACTACTGTAATGCTCTCTACATGGGGCTGCCCTTGTTGCAAATTCAGAAGCTGCAGCTAGTGCAGAATGCCGTGGCCAGGCTTGTGAAGGGCCTTCTCAGATCCAGCCTGTGCTGACGGCATTGCACTGGCTGCCAGTAGCATACTGAATTTGCTTCAAGGTGCTGGTGCTTACCTTTAAAGCCCTACATGGCCAGGGTCCAACATACCTGAGGGACTGCCTTTCCCCATATATACCCCAGAGAGCACTGTGGTTGGGGTCAAGGAATCGACTGACCCTCCTGGGCCCCAAGGATGCCAGGCTTGTCGCCACCAGGGCCAAGGCCTTCTCAGTGGTGGCTCCTTACTGGTGGAATGAGCTCCTGGAAGAGATCAGGGCCATGTGGGATCTTCTACAGTTCTGCAGGGCCTGCAAGACGGAGCTCTTCTGCCAGGCTTTCAACTAGGAGCCGCCCTGACTATTACCATCAACAAGCCCGGCCCTCAGCCTTAACATCTAGCTTATACCATCGTATGACTTAAGAGGACCACTGAGCTGGACTGTCTGCTTGCAAACATTTTTAGTATGACGCCTTAAGTAACTAATGAAGGACTACTAGCACTTTGTGATTTTATGATTCATCTGAATTGTTTTAACTTGATTTTATGTTTTCTATTGGTATTTCTGTACCAACTGTGTAAGCCGCCCTGAACCCCCATTAAAACAACGTTAAAACAATAGTTTACACAGAATAAGATCATAAAATGCCATGTAAAAACGAATAGATCAGATGTCAGCTCAAATCCAAGTGTCAAATCAAGGGAGGGGGATGTCCGCCGCCTCAACCAAATGCCCAGTGGAGCTCCATCTTGCAGGCCCTGCAGAACTGCAAAAAGTCTCGCAGGGCCCTGATCTCGTACGGGAGCTCATTCCACCAGGTGGGGGCCAGGGCCGAAAAAGCCCTGGCCCTGATCGAGGCCAATCGGACACCCCTGGGGCCGGGGACCACTAAGAAATGTTGATTGGTGGACCTCAGTGCCCTACGGGGCTCATAGGGGGAGAGGCGGTCTCAAAGGTATGCTGGCCCCTGGCCTTGTAGGGCTTGGAAGGTAAGCAGAATGCCTGAGATTGTAGTAAATCCGATTGCTTTATTGTGCCCTTCCTTTGAGGTGCTCTCAGGGCAGTGTACGTGGCTGTCCTCTCCCCCGTTTTGTCTTCCTAACAGGTCCTGTGCCTGAGTCGGAGTGGATCGGGGGTAGGGATCCCGCTACTGGCCTTCGATGGGGCACCGCGCCGAGGGTTAGGAGTCTGGGAGTGCTCCTGGATGCCTCCTTAACGATGGAGGCCCACTGCCACTGCCAAGGCAGCCTTTTACCATATTTGGTTGTTCAGGCAGCTGGTTCCTTTCCTTGAACGCAATGATCTGGCAACAGTGATCCATGCAACGGTCACCTCGAGATTAGACTACTGCAATGCTCTCTACATGGGGCTGCCCTTGTCACAACTCCGGAAGCTGCAGCTGGTGCAGAATGTGGTGGCCAGGCTGTTGATGGGTCTGCCTGTGTGCTAACGGCATTACGCTGGCTGCCAATAGCATACCGTATTCGCTTCAAGGTGCTGGTTTTGACCTTTAAAGCCCTTTGTGGTCAGGGACCTGCCTACCTGAGGGACCACCTGTCCCCACATGCTCCCCAGAGAGCACTGAGGTCAGTTTGGCCTCCCTGGACCGAAAGTGGCCAGACTGGCCTCTACCAGGGGTAGGGCCTTTTCAGTGGTGGCGCCACACTGGTGGAATGAGCTCCTGGAAGGGCCTGTAAAACGGAGCTGTTCCACCAGGCCTTTGATTAGGAGCTGCCACATCAACAATACTAACTGAATTGTTAAGGCCCTTTATGCTAACACCAACATCTGGCTATGCTGGATACTGACGGGGGCCATTTTCTGGAACATCCTTTACTCTGTTTTGCACTATGATCTGGTATGTTGTGTACTTTACGAGGTTGTGGTGTATAAGCGCTTGTGTTTTAATATATTTTTAACCTTTTAATGTAAGCTGCCCTGAGCCTGCCTTGACAGAGAGGGCGGAATAAAAACCAAATAAATAAATAAATAAATAGAATACTGACTGTAATACAAGGAATAGTGGAATGTTTGGCTGACATATACACGACACCCACCTCAAACAAAGAAAAAAAAAATGCTGTTAAGTGACCTCCATGCCCAGAGGAGTGAATGGAGAGTCTCAATCTTATTTTGAGATGTATTGCTTTTCAACTGTTGACCTTAGCTTGTTAACTTAGTTTTCTCTTCGCATATGTTAAAACATCTTCATCATGTTACATGTTAACTTGCTGTTCAGGCCGATCTGTAAGTTTGAACCTTGACTGCCATTCTGTTGTATGCGTGCGTGCACACGAAAGCTGATACCTTGAATAAACCTTTGTTGGTCTTAAAGGTGCCTCCACTGGACTCTAAATTT
>NW_015172038.1:443007-443193 GCF_001447785.1 Gekko japonicus | reverse complement strand
TGCCCTGACTATTGCCATCAACAAGCCCGGCCCTCAGCCTTAACATCTAGCTGATACCATCGTATGACTTAAGAGGACCACTGAGCTGGACTGTCTGCTTGCAAACATTTTTAGTATGACACCTTAAGTAACTAATGAAGGGCTACTAGCACTTTATGATGTTATGATTCATCCGAATTGTTTTAA
>NW_015172038.1:442703-442923 GCF_001447785.1 Gekko japonicus | reverse complement strand
GGAGGGTGGGGTACAGATTGAACATAAAATTAATATAATACAATTAAAACAACGTTAAAACAATAGTTTACACAGAATAAGATCATAAAATGCCATGTAAAAACGAATAGATCAGATGTCAGCTCAAATCCAAGTGTCAAATCAAGGGAGGGGGATGTCCGCCGCCTCAACCAAATGCCCAGTGGAAAAGCTCCATCTTGCAGGCCCTGCGGAACTGCAA